>NW_023502218.1:0-120678 GCF_013396075.1 Fusarium subglutinans
AGTTATAACTGCTAAATAGTGAGGCATAGGGTAGGTTTTATAAGATAAAAGTGGGCCCATTGAATGGAGCGAATTTTTCTGAATTTAATAATGTATATTATATAATTAGGAAGCTGATAAGTCTGTAACTAAAAGGGAGTTCCCTAAGTAGGAAGTCCTGGGGTTTATATAGATATTCTAAAGAGCAGGCATTGAAATTCCTAAAGAGGGGTAGACCTAATAGTAACGAAATAACTATTATAAAAACCGCTAAAATTTAAAGAAAAATAAGATATACTTTTTACCTAATTTAAAAGGCACTAGGCTTTAATAGGCTTATAAAGCTTAAATAAGAAAGTAAGGTTTCTTATAGTATATTATAAATTATCTAACTAAGGGGTAAAATCTTATATATATAATCCTTATTATATAATTATTATATAACCTAGTTTATATAACTTTCTAACTAATATTCTCAGTAGAAAATATTTAAAGTTTATAGAAAAAACTTTAATATGTGGAGCTTACTTAATTCTCTATATTTTACTTAGGTAAGCATACTAATTGAAAGCCCTGATTTTTCTTATTATTTTGGTATATATTTTGCCCTGATTAGTTATCTGGATTATAATATATTCCTTAGTTATATAATAAGACCTTTATATAAAGTTAGGTCTTAATACTATAAGAAATTAGTATATTATAAAATATTATAATAATATTATTTTACTATTACTTTTTAGCTAAAGGGAATTTAAAAGGAAAGATATTATAATATACCTTATTTAAACTAATTAAAAAGTTATATAGCTTTAAAAAAACAAGTAGTAGTAATTAGTATAAATTTAAAGGTATAAATTTTTATTAATACTGTATTTTTCTCTATAACTAACCTATAGCTTATAGTAAAAACTTATTACTTTTTAAAACCTTTATAATATTACTAAGAATTAAAATAAAATAAAGTTTTTTTTTTAAATATAGTTAATTAATAATAAATAAATTTAATTAAGAAATTTATTTTTTAATAGCTATTTTATTTAGTTTAATATCTTATTTTAAAGATAATAGAAATATAGGGTATAAAGGTGTGGCACTGTGGGGTGTCCACAGACTTTTGGACCATAATTTTAGCCTGACTCACCTCAAACGAAGAGATGAAAATGGCAAATACCACTGCTTGCTGATTTTACGGGATATTAAACTGGCCGACTAAGTGAAAAGAATGCTGAGACGAATATCTCAGATTAGGCGTCTAACAGTCGGGCCTAAGCTCTGCAATACCATGCTTAATACGATTTCTGTGTGCTCCCTCCTACACCTATATCGACAGAGCTTTCGTGCATGCATTTAGCCTTCCATTCTCATTGGTTATATGTCATTCGTGGCTGTTGGCTTTTCATCATTGTTCTGCAAGGGGCCTTGTCGAAGCACGACAATGGACAGAAACTCTACAGAAGACGACTTTGGCGGCGTTTAGCCAGTGTATGGACAGCAGAGTTCGACCTCATGGAGAGGGCTCTTGGTGTCTGTCTACATGCTCTCACGGGGTCAGCATGTCAAAAGTGAGGCTAGTCCTATCAGTATGGCGATGTAGGCGTTTCCGATGTTGCAGGCTCGTGCCCAGTCATCAGTATTACTATATGATATCAATGTTAAGCACCTTGATATCCTCCTCGGGTTTCTCCTTGTGCGTCCGCACATTCTCAATTTTGTGGATGATGTCAAATCCCTGGGTAGCACGACCAAAAATGGTGTGCTTTCCGTCTAGCCATGGCTATTCAACGTCAGTGCATGCTCATCATCATCATCAAGAGACAGGAAGCAAACTTACCGTCTTCTCTGTTGTTATAAAGAACTGACTGGCGTTCGTGTTAGGTCCTGCATTGGCCATGCTGACCGTGTATGGCTTGTCGTGTTTGAGGCTGCTAAACTCGTCTTCAAACTCGCGGCCCCAGATGCTCTCACCTCCAGTACCATCACCTAGAGGATCTCCACCCTGGATCATGAACTTGCGGATGACACGGTGGAAGATCGTGTTGTTGTAGTAGCCATTCTTAGAATGTGTGACAAAGTTCTCAACTGTCTTTGGTGCTGCGTCAGGGAACAGACGGATGTGAATGTCTCCATATGTAGTGTGAATAACGGCTCCGGTGCCCGTCTCGGTCTTCTTCGCCTGTGCGTCCTTCTTGTTGCCCAGCACCATCGGTTTCTCGTTCTGTACATCTCGTGTCGACTTGGAGATGTCTTCCTCGTTTGAAAACATGTAAAACCGCACCTTACCAACACCAGTAGCAACCAGAATTGGATCTCGGGTCTCTGCTTCCTGTAAAAGAGGATTACTGGAAGCACCCATTTCCACTGTCGTCACTCCCTTCTTCTGGGGTGCCCCTTGGTATATGGCAATATTGACAGCGCGGAAGTTCTCATCCTTGCCATACACCTTGACCACTTGGTTGGTGTATGTATTGAGGACCTTGATTCCCAGCATGGAGCCGTAGATAATGAAGTTGCCTGATTCGTCAAAGATGACATTGGACTTGTACTTGAGCGTCTGTGATTCGATGTCTCTCTCGTGAGCTGTCCTACGTCCAAACTCGACATTATCAAGTTTAGCAGCTCCCGCCCCTGAACGGTGCATCTCTTCAGCAACCTGCAAAGATTCGTCGTACTCGCGATGTAATTTAGCCGTTGCAAAGTCAAGGATGCGTATTTTCCTATCTGGCAATGAAAATGCTACCAAACTTTTGCCGTTGGGAGATATGGAGAGGCATGACGGCACCGATTTGGCCTTTTTGAAGTCGAAAAGGTTGGTTGAACTCTTGTACTCAAAAACTCCATCTGGCTTTTCGTAGTCGCCGCTCGGTCGCCAATATTCGAGCATACCACCCTCGTCGGCGGACACCACACAGTCGTAAGCCTCGTTGAAAGCCATTATATGCACAGGCTTCCTATGCAAGCCCTTGATAGTGTGGATAACCTCCTCCTTCTCGCCTCGTCCGTCGTAGATATGAATCAGGGGTTTCGCTTCCTCGGATACAGCCAGGAGTGGCAGCGAGGCGCCCTTGCTATGAACCCAGCATACACAGTTGGGGACGTAATCAAGAGAGATCATGGATAGTAGGTCGAATGTGATGACGTCGAAAATCTTGACTGTTTCGTCGACACCGGCAGTCGCGAAGCTTCGGCCATCCTTGCTCACGGAAACCGACTTAATCTCGCCATTGTGCGCCTTGAACTCCTTGACAAACTCAATGCTTTGAGCAATCTTCTTCCAGAACTTGACGACACCATCGATCGAGGACGTGACGAGGAATTCGGTCAGGGGAGTCCATGTCACAAAGAGTATCTGTTCCTTGTGCATCAGGGACTTTGAGTAACGGGACGACTTAGGCAAAGCCGCAACGTAAAGCTTTTCGTGGGGCAGGACTCGCCGCTTCTTCTTGGGGGCTTGCGAGGGCAGTTGAGGGCCCATTTCATCGTCGGAGGAGCTGTCTAGACGATTTATTAGCATCGTTAACCGTAACGCGACGACGGGGATTGCTGTACCGGACGCATCGTCACGAAACTCGGAATGGTTGCGCTTCTGTGAGCGATTGTCATCGTCTGAGGCCATCTTGGTTATCGGGCTGCTCCAGAAACGTCGGATCGTTGTTTCTGGGTTGTTGCGACCAAGATGCAGTTTTCATTGATGTATACTTTGCGACAGGCCCAGATTGTTGTCGAGGCAATTTCAGCCTCAAGTGGCACGACCTCAAATTGTGGCTTCTCTATACCCACAGGTCCAGGTCCACATTGAGGTCATGACATCTATTAACTAAACGGGATCCCATGAGGTCCGAGACCCCGGCTCCGAAGACAGGTTCCTTGCTTTATTATCCATATCATGTGAAATATCCGTAGTACATTCAAATTCAACCGTTTCTAATCTTTCACTTTTACTCTCCATTCTATATATCATAGAATCCCTCTTCTCTTGCAGATCCCATCTGAATAACATCTCTGGACCACGACCATCATGGCACCTCGTCACCCCCTTCAACGACTTACGTCGCCCTCACGAAATGTTTCGCTATTGCTTCATATCCTCGGAATAGCCTCTTTCAGTTACAACTTCCACTTTCTCACAGTCTGGGATACACCTATAGCCAGGTCTTACGGATGGCATATGCAGTTCCTTACCATTATTGGCCTTTCAGCATCACTCATTGCCTTTGTTCTCGGAGCATTGGCCGATATCACCCTGAGCCAAACACTCTTCCAGGCAAAGAATTCGGTTGCTGTTCTTGCCACGCCCTTGGAAGTTGTTATCTCAATCTTGTATTGGGGGCTGAGGCTCATTGACCCCAAGCTGCTCATGCCTGATGACTTCTATCTGCACATCATCCCTGATATGGGATTTCACCTTGCGCCCGCTGTACTCCTGAGTCTGGATCTCGTCCTTCTTAGCCCTCCTTGGACCATCCCAGCTTACGGTATAATGGCAATCAGCACTGTCATTGCCTTTGCCTATTGGTACTGGGTTGAGCTCTGCTTTAGCCACAATGGATGGTAAGTTGTTCTTGACTTGTCGGTAAGTGTGAGTCGGCAGATCGTTAACACTGACAGGTACCCATATCCACTATTCGAACTTCTTTCCACGACCCAGCGAGTAATGCTGTTCACATTTTCAGCTGGGCTAGTCACCGTCTCTTCCTCGTTCCTCAAGTGGGTGTATGGCCGAGTGAATGGCTTCGAACAAGCAGAAAGGGAGGCCCATAAGCCTCTCAAGAAGGTTCAATAACCAACTCAAACTGATTGTGGCAAATGCAGAACATGTAGATATGTAAAGATAGGGGGGATGACTTGAGGGATAGAGGTGATGGGCGTTGCTTGGTCTGGGATCAACCACTGAAACATAGAAGGCGAATAAACCTGTACATATATATATATCTGTGAAGAATAAACGTCAAGAGAGCTCGATATAGGCACCCTTCTTCTAGGTCAACATTTTACTAACAATTGCTGAAAAGAATGTCCAGTCTCGCGTGTTAAATGGCGAGGACGGCAATTAGTTTAGTAGTTAGTATTACAGTGAGTGAGTGGCCCCGCTCCAGCAGAAACATTCATTCCCCTTCGTCAACCTCACAAACACACCCCACTATACGTAGTCTCAACCTTGACGATCAACCTGAAGAGGAAAATATAACACACAAGTTAAGTCCAACTGTGCCCCCGAACTTTCTATGACCTTTCTGCCTCATGATCTGGGGACTATTTATTCTCTGAAATGGATATCGATGACATTCTTCGCCAAGTCGACCCCACGTCTCACAGAATTCCCAGCGAAACACGCGATCTGCAAGCTTTGACGCGTCTCTGGGTTGCTGAGCGCTCAGCACCTGAGCTTCTCGAGTAAATCTTCAGTGCTCTTCTTCCTGCTTCCTAATACTCACAGCTTCTATATAGATGGCCAACAGACGGCTTGTTCGAGCGCGTCAATGCACGCATCAAATCCCAGATCGAAAAGGTTGAGGATATGACGGGTGATATGGATCCAAAGACAAATTTTGCCCTCATCGTTATTCAGACTGAGCTCGAGAGGTACAAATTCCTTGTTCGAAGCTTTCTTCGGGCTCGCATAGCAAAGGTAAGTGTCCTTGACCTCATTAACCTACAGAAAATTGACTCTTCTTAGATCGACAAGCACACCTTACATTACCTCTCAACTCAAGAGCTGAGAGATAGGATGTCTCCAACAGAAGCAGCCTATGCGACAAGACACCAGGCTCTTCTGCACAATCACTATCTCTCATCCTTCCTGGCATCTTTTCCGCAGCAACTACAGAACCTCAACGATACTGCAGGCAATATCAGCATGATCGATTCACCAGATCTAGATACCGCTGTCTTTGTCCGCATGCTAAGAGACAAGGACGTTTATGGTAAAGGAACCGACGACGATATCACTCTCCCTGCCAAGAATGGCGATGTGCTCATATTACGATGGTCAAGTGCAAAGCATATGGTTGATGTTGGTGATGCTGAACTTGTCTGATGCGCTTGCTGGGGCAAAGCTCGGCCCAGGTAGGCTACGATATCCACCATCGTATTCTGTCTGCACATCCAAGACAGCTCGGCTTTGTGTAGACTCTTTACCGCCCTGGTTTGCGGCTCACAAGCATCGAATTGTTGGCATTCGCATCCGGATTCATTTCTTACGCATAAGCGTGATGCAATGCTATTTAGTTGGGGCATTGGGCAAGTTAGAAGTGTACTCAGAATGCTCAGCCTCTGCTTGGCATCATCAAGACTGGCAAACATTGTCATCTCACTGACCTAACCTCATTCCCAAAATGGTAATCAATCTCAGAGTGGCCTCGAGCTCCTAGTCCAACCTCGGATTTAGGATTCAACGACAATCAATATCGGAGATAGAGATTAGAGCCATCAACATGACGGCAACCACAATGCTTCTGTGTCTCATCAGAATCTATCCTAGATATAAAAGAGCAAGAAGCGCTGCGAGGAAACTGTTTTCTAAGATCGCCTCCATACTCAACGGGACATTACTTACTATCACCGCTCACATAACCCAAAAAGACACGATCATGTCTCTCCCTACCATCAGCGCTAATACCACCATCGCCCTCGTCACTGGTGCCAATCAGGGTATCGGCTTCGAAATCGCTAAGAAGCTTGCGAGCGAAAACAATGATTACCACGTCATTGTCTCTGGCCGCCGTTCACTAGCGGTACAAGAGGCGACCACCTTGCTTCAAGCTCAGGGGCTCAATGTCTCCCCTCTCATACTGGACATCACATCAGATGATAGCATCGCCGCCGCAGTCGAGAGTGTCCGTGATAAATTTGGTCATCTTGACATCCTTATCAACAACAGCGCTATCTCAGGCTATGGTATGGCCGTGTCTCCGCGAGAACTTATGATGGCCGTCTATAACACCAATTGTATCGGAACCGCCCTCGTCACTGACTCTTTTATTCCCCTCCTTGAGCGCTCTACCAAGACCCGCCGCATTGTCTTTGTCTCTACCGCCTTGGGCAGTTTAACACTCAAGGCCGATCCTACGCATCCGATGCATAGCCTTGATTTCGGTGTTTATACGCATAGCAAGTCGGCTCTCAACATGATGGCGCTCCACTTCGCCATCAGGTACGAGAATGATCCACAGTGGAAGATTAATATTGCATGCCCAGGGCACAACTCCCGGACCGCCTTGAATGGATTTGCAGGAACCGAGCCAGTTGATCTGGGTGCCATTAGCTCTGTGGAAGCCGCCACTCTGGGACCTGATGGGGAGACTGGTACATTCAAGGACGATAAGAGGGTTATCCCCTGGTGAAAAGGCGAAGCAGCATCTTCAGGTCCCAAGGCACGTCGACAATGGTCACATTAGAAGAAGAAACAAGTCTCTCGGAATACGCAGTCGTTATATAAACACTCTGAAATGGTATCCTCTGCATTATATCATGCTCCAAGTCTAAATGCTTTGCATGCAGATGACATCGAATTTAACCAACGCCCTTGCCAAGCCATACCATTTATGGACTTATTGGCCAGTTGCCTTTCCTTTTCTTCCCATCCTTCGTGCTGCCATCCTAACCTAACAGTATCTTTTTGGATTCTTATTTTTCGAAAGTATAAATGAAACTGAAACAATAAAAAACATGGTGCAAGTCATCATCATCATTGACAGGAGCTAGATGATCTCCAAGTTCACGCCTCGCTATGAGAAGTGCCTGGTCGTCCTTCCCAGAGCGCCTGTTCACGACGCATCTGTTGCCAACGGTATGGCAATACAGCACTGCGAAGACCAACAGAATGAAGCCGCCGCTGGTCTGGCAAGCCGATGAAGCCAGCTGACGGCTGTCGGCGATGGAGGCCGTCTCGCCCCCACGCACCACTAGCGCTCTTGGGAGCATCCTCGATGGGTGAGTGTTCTTGATCGGGGTCGCTATGGGCATTGATATTAATCTCAAGAGTCAAAGCTGTCGAGTACCGGCGCTCGGGCAGTGTGGCAGTTCGAGGTCGGACTCGAGGTCGAGCCAGGGCGTCGGCGAAATCCGAGGTATCGAATGGCTTTCGAGGGTAGTCTTGCTCCTTCTCCTTCTCTTCTGGCAAGGAAGAGAAGAAGTTGTCCGGGGTCAGCAGACTCTCCGGAGGGGCAGAGGCAATGGTGGGCATAAGAAGAGGTTCTTCGAGAGGCGTGGGCTCCTCTGGTGTCTTGGGTGAGTCGGACGTGACGATCTCCACATATTCAGCTACGACTTCAGCAGGTTCGAGAAGAGTGTCCTCGGGAACAGTTTCAAGAAAGTGGGTTACCATCTCAGGTTCATCGATCACATCCGAGTGCGGAACATGCTGCTCGTCCTTGCCAATGACATCAGCCTTGACGGAAGACTGATCGTCTGTCTTCCTGGCAGGGAGAGATGTGTTCTCAGCAAGGTCTGTTACAGCTGACGACTGAGCCTCGCGGTCTTTGGCATCACCCTCCATAGAAATGCCAGAATCACTAGAAGTCGGTGCTCCCTTAGGCGCCTGAGACGTGATCACTTCTGGATCGTCCTCCGCTTGCCTCAAGTCAGAAGTCGAGGTCTGAATTGGGGTTTCCTGGCCATGCTCTTTCTGCTGATCGTCACGACCAGCCTCATCAGTGTCGACGTGAATGGAAGGCGGCTTAGAGAATTCTCCAAGTACAGACGCCTCAAGTGTTTTCTGCGCGACATCAACGGGTGAAGCGTTGGGTTTCTCAGCAACGGCAGGTTCAGCCTTTGGCGTTTGCACTTCAGAGTCATTGGACAATTGAGCCCCTATTTGCTTCTCATTAGATGGCTGTTCTTCAGTGATAACTGTCACAGCAACCTCAGGGGTAGAAATGTCTTTTGTCTCGGCATCCTCACGAATGCTGGCTTCAGGCGTAGTTCCAAAGCTCGTTTCAGATTTTGAGTCGGCCTCGACTTCTGTTGGATTCTCGCGAGGTTTATCTCTGGTCTCAACCGTCTCCCACTGCTCCTCTTGGAAAGCTCGGGTCTCGCCGGTGCCCTTCTCAGTGATGGCTTCGGCCTTTGTCTGTCCAGGCACAGGAACATCTGGTCCGGGTGCTTGTTCTGCGACACTCTCAGTTGAGGGCTCTTCAGCCACCATTGCCTTCTGAAGCTCAGGTGTCGCGGGGGCTTGAGGCTGTGACTCTTGTTGAGTTATGACTGGCTCATGCTTCTTTGCCTCAGGAAGTTGGTCTGTACTTCCAGAGAGGTCCGGCATACGGGTGTCCAGGGATCGGCGAGCCGCTTTCTTCTCGGGATTCTCAGTCGGCTTCTCTTTGGCAAGTTGAATAGGCTCATCATCGTCGGTAATCGGGCGGTGGAATTGCACCATTCCACTTGCGATGGCATCCATATCAGACTGCTCTTGATAGATGATTCTTCGTCCATCGTCTAGGATACGAAGTCCCTCGTTAGACTGATCATGGGGCGTGGCCCGCGAGGGGGTTGCAACGACACTGTCTCGAGGGCTGAGGCTATCAGTATCCACCAGACTTGGAGTAGACGGGGGTTCGGACTGGTTCTCGTCGTCTGCCATGAAGTCAGACATATGCCCATGCTTCTTGGCCATTTCAACACCTGGAGGTACTCGGCGCATGTCGGGTGACGGGGTTGCTGGTGCCGAGGGGCATTCAACGGGATCCCTCAGACTTTCCTTCGCGAGCTTCTTGGTAAGAGAGTTGTCAGAACGAGTGCTTGCCATGGATCCATGGAAGGACTTCTCAGAGGGTTGGCGAGGAAGCGAGGCAGTAAGCGAAGGCGTGGTTGGCGCAGCAGATGATGAACCAGCTGTGGAATAAGGAGGCCTCATCAATTGGGTTGTTCCAATGGAAGATGCAGCTGTTCCGCTTGTCTTTAGCCGCAAGTTTGGCAGTGTGTCAGGACAGTCTATGGCACATGTGTCTCTACAGAGCATCGTAATATCTGAACGAATGCGTTCCTTTAAGTGGGCTTCGAGGGCTTTTCGCTCCAGATCAGGTGTCGCAAATCTCTCGTGATGCATACTGTCATCACCACCAGCACCATCAAGGAAACCGTCAAAGATGAGGTGTCCGCGCTTGTGAACGGTCATGGTAGCAAGAGCATCCTCATGATGTTCAAGGACGTTACTGATGCCAGTCTGGAGACGTTCCATGACAGCTTCCATGGTTTGACGACAGTATGTAACTGTGGGGTCGAGTCGGACGATGAGAGGCTCATGAACAGACCAGTTCTTGCCACGGAGCTCTCGGATGTTGAGAGTGAAATCATCCAAGGACCGCACAGATTTGTCTGTCATATCACGAGCTTTCTCTAGCTTCGCTTTGACTTGGTTGGCAAACTCGTCAAAGTCACGCCCATCGTGATCATTGAAAAGAACCTTGCTTGTCTGGATACGATGGGAGAAGTAGGTGTAGTCAGGCCCAATGTGGTTACGGACCTTAACCATGATATCAACAGCTCCATCCTCGATATGAGTGCAGCCACCGCTGCCCTCCAGGCCAGCGCAAGACTTATGACGCTTGTCGAACTTGCGCTTCCAGGCGTCAACTGGGTCAATGATAAGATTTGAGACACGGGTGGTCAATTCTTCGCCGAGCAGGAGAGGTAGAGGCGAAGGCTGTCGGCTATCAATCTTGATAGAGGCATTCCGGTTCTCTGGGTAGCGGGTAGCACAACGGCTGCGCAAGAAAAGCTCAATCGAATACCCAGATACAAACTCGAATTTCTGCGTGTCGCTAACAAAATGAGATCGGGGGATGCATGCCATGGATTGAGGCCGGCCGGTGCACGGCCGGAAGGTCTCGGACTCGGGACTGGTAGCTTCAGACTCAACGGACTCGGACCATTGGAATCCGGGGTCGTGCCGCACTAAAAAGAGACCAATGATCCGGTCGGTAGCGGCGACAACCTCGCGAGCATCGTCATGTGTCAAATCATACTCTTGGAAAGAGCGCAAAGACTTTTCTACGAGAACAAGACCATCACGCTCAACACGGTACGTGATGCGATAACGCAATGGCTTAACGTCACGGTGTGGCTTGCGGAGCGGGTCGAGAGCGTTACTATCGTGGCGTGTGATAAGCTCAGAAGAGCAATGCTGTAGGCGCGATAGCAAAGCTTGGCAAATGCGGTCGGTAGCTTTCAGCTGGGGGGAGGCTTCATAGTCGCGAACATGCTCCGAACTATGAGGAGATTCGAATTTGACCTGGACATGCACCCGGAGTCCAGGTTTGGCAACTTTCTGAGAAGGTGAAGGGGATGCTGGTGGTGATGGTGAAGGCAAGGGAGGAATTGAGGACTGCGACACATCTGAGTGTCGGTTCCTTCTCCTGCTTAAGAGGGGGAATCGGCGCTTTGTACTTGACAGGGAGAAAGAAGGCGAAGATGTGACAGAATGGCCGTCGGCCGAGTTGCTTGACCTTCTGAGAGGCATGTTGGGCCGATGTCGTTGAAAACCGGTTCCTTAAACTTTTCGTCTGCCGTTCAAAAGGGCGTATAAGTCGAAATTTTTGGTGCTCAATGGCACAAAGGGTCCATTGGGGGACCGCGCTGTTGTATACTGGCGTCTTGAGGCAGTGAGATCGTCCGCAGATATTGTCAATTGGAAACAGAAGACGCAGCAGGGAAAGATGTCGAGAAAAGAAAAGATTGAAGCTGCGAGGTCGGGCGCAAAAGCAAAGTCCACAGCAAGGTACTCGGCGGCGGGGGTCACTGATTGCAACCTGGGAGTGATCGACTAAACCGCAGGCGCAGGCGGAGTCCAGAAGTCTTGGATACTTGTTCGGTACCGTAAGTCAGACAAGTCAACGGAATGGATCAATGAGCGGCAGGGCGTTTCCAAGGATGTGCATGCGTTGGCGCAAGTAGAATGGAACATCAACTGTGTCCGTATACGGGCAAAGATCCTATCCTATCCTATGGTAGGCCTGTAAGGAAAGAGAAAACCTATGGCTGGTCAAGCTAAGTAGTAGAAGCACTAATGCTTTGTGAGGATCGCGAATAGCAAAAGATGGGTTTTCACTGGTGACTATAAGGTGGGAGGGGAGCCGCCTGCCACGGCGCATGAAGCACGGCGGGTCTTTTTAAGGCTCTTGCTTGGTGTTGCTCGCCATCCATATGTGCTTCCGGCTTCCCTGGAGTTGACACATGGATCGATTCTCCCCAGGCCAGAGTGCTGAGCATCCGGCGCATACGGTGGTGTCTCTGACAAAGTGGACTGTCATCTTGTCATGATCCAACACTTCTGTACCGGGACACGCCGGGCTCGAGGGGTACCCCGGTGTTGGGTCTTCTTGGACTCCGTATGTTCCTCGTAGGCAAAGGCTGAGATCATGCCACAGGCCTGGGCTTGGGTGGTGTCCATGCTTGGCTAGTAGATGCTGGATTCTGCCCGCTGAGATGGAGGGAGGACAGAGACCCTGCTCTTTGCCGTTTAAAGTAACGGTTTGGTGGGCATGGGCATCTTGATGATAGCGATGGCGTGACGTTTTCGTTTATTCAATTGTCGATCAGTCAGCTTCTAGGAATACCTAGTTACGCTGTTAAGATGAAGTGGTTAGATTCATTTGGAACTTTTTTATCTATGGATGATGTACCACTCGACTTCTTTCGATTCTTCTTTCCAAGTTCCTTCCTCCACCCCCACCAAAATCGACGTTTGTAAACGGCTACCAAGATCCGATACCTTACAGGCACCTAAGGTACCTCCTGCATTTTCGTGCAAGTCATTATGTACCTCCACCAGGTATGGATCTTAGTGCGGGTTACCGACCTTACATCCCCTGGAAGCTGGAGGCTGGGCCCGAGCTTATGGCGCCTCAGTGGATACCTGCATCAGAAAACCTCCACTGCAAAATCAACCATTTAATCCTGGACTGGTTGTAATCTTTTTATCATTCGATAAGTGAGGTTTGTGATTGGAATTTTTCCAGGATGTGAGTTAGAAGCCAGGCTCAGATCTGGGCTCGAGCTCGGGTCCTAGCTAGGTACATACATCACCTCATATCATGGAATTTTTATGACCTGCATTGAGACAGACGGCTCTTCCCCATCTTTGTGTGTTCAGCTTTCTCGGCTGTAGATAAGTTAGGGTACGTATATTAGGGAATGTCAAGGATAACAAGGGTGCAAAGTGAGGGCTCTGATGAATATTATGTGCGTATCCAGCTTTGGGCATACAAAGCAAGGAAAGAAGGTTATGTAGGATCCATCCAAGACAAATCCTTGCTCTCGGTTACAGGCGCATTCGACGTGAACTTGAAAGTCAGCTCTGGACAATCACGGACAGCTGACGTGCTGTACATGTGCAGTACGGGGGAGTTTCCATAACAATTCTCCAAGTTACCATGGGATGAGATGAGGCCTGAGCATATGACGGGTTGTCAGGTAGTTCCGGGTTCAGCCAGCCAGGTCAACCATCAGAGTTGCTTATTCTGATGAGTGGCTGGCTGTGTACTACATTTAGGTCAACTGACATTCCCTTGGTTTTCCTATTTTCGACATCGGGATCCTCATTAGGCATCTGTGTCTGCTCGGTTTCGGCCACATCCTGTCGAAGTTGTATATGTACATAGTCTGAGTATCAGAGAGGAAACTGACCAACCACGGCTCAAGCCTCAAAACTCGGGGCCCCTACCCAGCACACCACTTCATTCCACTTCAGGTGGCCACAATCAATATCAACCAGCTGAATGAACGCCTCGAAAAGTATCGATGACCAGAGCATTCAGCAGCCATTGGCGAGCGTGGCAGGAGTAGACAGCAGGCGCTTCTATGGATGAAAGAACCATCGATCCATACTGTGCAGCCCGTGCCGCGTTCCCCGTTCTGTCTGTCTATAAACTGCTTTACCAACTGGACTGATGCTTGTATCCGACAGTTCGACGAGTTTGCTATCAAATGCCTATCGCGCGAGCGACTTCTGCCGAAGTTCTGCGTCACGATCTGGCCACTCAGGATTCCGTTCACCATTGATTCTGGGTCTGCTGCCCCTCAGCACGCAGAAGTCAGACCACGCTTGCGCAGGCATGCCAGGCTTCCCCGGCGGCATTTATGCACAGTACAGTACATACTCTGCATTGCATAGCGCAGTGCGTGCATTGCAGGACTGTAGTATTAACCCCGGTTTATTAGAGTTGCCTTGCTCTCTAATGAGGCCCGTCTCGAGGCCATTTCACCCTTCATCCAATGAGCAACAGAATAGCCATTTATGTTGTCAATGTGTAGCACTACAGCGCATGGCCAACATCGCCCATCTTCAACCGCAAATATTACAAACGCCCACTCGCTGAAGGGCCTATGCACTCATCATACCCAAAAAGCAAACTGCATATACATCACGACACTCTCATTCATCCTTGTCTTTGCTTCACCCGATTTTCTCCGTAATCTCAGAGTTGGTTGCCATACCCTACAGCGATCCGATCACAGTATCTATACTAAACAAATCTTATGATGTTAGTTGGACATGTGTGCCATTTCAAATACTTGGCTGCAAGCTGGAGGGTGTTCATTCCTTCCTTCCTTAACTGCTCTCGGGTGCAGATTGCCTATTTAGACAGTGCAACACAAACAAAACACCATTGAATATCAAATGCACAGCAAAAAAAGACTCAAGTCACAGAGAATCATACATATCACGAAAGCAAATGGCCAAAAAATAACAGCTGATAGGCGCTGGAGACTTGCTCCCACCAGGGCTTGAACCTGAGACCTTCGCATTACCGGATACTCGGTTTGAAGTATTAGTACGACGCTCTAACCAACTGAGCTATGGAAGCCGATCAGCTGTTGCTTGTTGTTGAGAATCTGTGTACATCTAGGGTATATGCAGGTATCAAATGCGAGGCGGCAGAGTTCTCTTGAGCATGAAGAATCTCTCGACACATGAATATGTTGTCCCTGAAGATAAAAAGTCTGAATGAAAGAGCTGCCTGATATCCTAGTAAGCACGGAGCTGGCAAAGCGACTGATGAGATCCAGTACTTGTTACCCTTGTGCCAATAACAACAGTTTAACTGATAGACTGTCATGGTCGCACTGATTCATATCTATATATGTATAAGTGTGAGCATTCTTACGACTTGTTGACTCGATGATAAGTTTATTGTGTTTGCAGGCGTAGTGTATAACGCCTTATGTTGTGGTCGTATTTAGAAAACACCATGTGTTGCCTTTTGTTTGGCTTCGGCATTACTTCTCTCTTACTGTCTATATATATGAATCAGACATAATACAGAAGTTGGCTAGGAAAGTGAACAAGGAAAGGTGGATTAGTGAAGGCCGTCCGTAGCGGACAACTGCATCATGAGCAAACGGCAGCCTGCAGTTAAGTCTTTCAAGTAACTTGAGTGAATGTTGCCAGGCTAAGGTATTCGAATATTCACATCTTCGTCACTGGACTTGTCACACTGTCACTTCGGCTTAGTTAATACTACTGGAAGCCTTTATATGTTATCCCAAGAACATAAACATCCAGATTGATTCCTCCATACTCTTCTGTCGTAAGATCTGGCTCAGAAGTCACCAACAAGCCAGCATAACCACTTTTCACTCAACTTGAACACAACATTACCGTCTCAGTCATGGCTCGGTCCCTTTATGAAGATTCAGACAGTGATCTAGTTGATCGCTCCGGTGTCATCATCCTCACCCCCTCCAATTCGTCCAAATCCGATAGCAAACATGCGAGCCTCATGGATCAGTGGAACGATTACTTCAAGAGAGGCACTCTACAAGACTTTCAGCGACTTTGTGCCGATCTAGGCCTGCCGAATGACCTTCCTAGCAAGACCAAATGCCGAGACGTCGGTTTTCAGATGCCGATGATAACTTCCAGATGCTGATTTACTACAGGCGCTCAAGAGCATCAACGTCAACATTAAGCAGTTCCTGCGATGCGAGAACAGGCCCGACGATGTCAAGCTCTTCAAGAATAGAAAGGAACTTATTGTCTGGACGCGCAAGAGGAGAGCTTTCTTCCCCCGGCGCCAGCTGCCCAAGGGTAGCCCTCTTCGAACGCTGTTGAAGCACATGTTCAACTGACCAATGTCTGTACGTTGGAGGAAGATCAGAGACAAGACATTACACTGGATACTGGATAGATCATCAATGGGGTGACAGAGGATATTGATTGCAGATAGTCATGCGCCGTTTTCTGTCCATTAAATATCTATCTAACTTCTTATTTCCCAGAGCCTAATCTTCCCTGTGTCATTACCAACCGCCAACAAGTCACTCTGATTCCCAAAAGCGACTGCAGTGATTCTTCCAAGGGGTGTCTGTTCCGTAGGCCAGTTACGGTACACGGTACAAGTTGGTAGATGCACGAGACGCAAAGCGTCCTTCTTATGTTGGCTTCCGAAAGCCATGAGCTGGCCATCTGGCGAGAAAGCAATATGTGTAATGGGTGTGACAAGCTGCTCGAAGACTCTTGTAGGTGTTGGCCGCTCCTTAATAGATACATCCTCCGACTTGAGCTCGACAAGCTCGTTCCGATCGTAAATGTTGGTGATGCCGCTGTTGGAACCTACAGCGACCCATCGATCATCACCCAGTACAGCTGGACCCTGATGACCGCCAAGACCGAGGACAATACCACCAACACAACCCTCATCATGCCATATTCCCAAGAATGAGCGGCTCTCCATGCTGTACTCGCCAACCTGGCCATCTCGACCAAGGATAGTCATACCGTTTCCAGTGCTCCACCAAGCAAAGTCTGCAATGCCATTCTGACTGGCGAGTCTGGCAGCCGAAATCCACTGCATAGATGTCGTGCTCAAAACGTTGATGATACCGCCCCCCTTTCTGGTAGATGCAACAATAGCCATGTATCGACCGCACGGGCTGAGCTTAAATCGCTCCATAGTCTTGTGCTCGAGCCGGTGGCCGAGGATTTGGGTTGTCTTTTGCACCGTTCCTGATTTGAGATCCCAGTGGTGGAAGTATTTTCGTCGGCCAGCGAAGAACACCTTGTCGCCCCGAGGGTACAAGAACTCGGCCCTTCGAACATCAACTTGCTTGACTTGTACTGAAGTCAACTGGGGATTGGGTGTAGGATGAGCGGCTGGCGCGATGTGGTGTAGGTAGAGGACAGAAGCGGTGCTGGAGGAGAGGAGGACCGGGAACTCGGGGTGGAAGGAAAGGTTGGCGACGGGGGCCTTGTGCTTGTCTGGAATCTCTCGTGTGCGTTGGATATCAATGACTTCGGGTCGCAAGCGCCTCTTCTTGGTCGATCCAGCCCCGGCCAGACTGTTGACGTCGCGAAGGAACTTCTCAAGAGGCTGAGCAGAAATCTCAGAGTCGGAGTCGCTGTCTGCTGAAGAGTCAGACGCAGCAGATGATCGCCTTCGCTTAGTAGGTCGCCCGTCTGCCTCCCGCGCCCACTTTGGAAGGGGATTAAGTCGGAGGTACTGTTGTCGCAACCTTCTGCTGTACTCTGTTCCGCTCACAAGATCCTCGGCCTCCGTCTTACGCAGCTTTCGTAATCGAGTGGCTCCAGCCAGGGAAATGGCCAGTCTATCATCGTCGCTATCATCCCATACAGGAGCGTTTCCACCAGTAGGCTTTGCTGCCTTTGTGACCTCTGCAGCGCCTGTTCCAGCACCCGTGTCGAACATGAACAGGTCCGCGTCGTCGATTTCCTCCAGCCCAGGATCTTGCTCGACAACCTCGAGTTCCTTACCCTCCGTGTCCCAGCTGTTATCAAAAATCCCATCGTCTTTGAATAATTGCGCTCGGAAGCCTGCCTTATTACCTAGAACAAGTCGCTCCAACTCTTCCTCGTCCGAATCTTTGTCGTAGAGCGCAATGGTTGGCTTCTTTTGGGGAACCTCATCTTCGGAGTCAAATTGAGACTCGTTCTCCGAGGAGGAGGAAGATGAGGGATCTAGCATCTCTTCGTCTTGTGGTGGCGCCATTGTTGTCCTTCGGCTCACTGGAGTAAGTTTTGCGGTTTCTGGTTTGGAAATGTTTATGGCCATGGAATTTTTTTAGAGGGTCCAAGCAGCCTTGCGCACGCGATTCTCTATAATTGGCTCTCTCACTTTATCGCTAGTGGCGTAGTAACCAATCATACGGGAGATTGGACGAGGCTGACGATGTATTTAGATAAGACAAGCAGGACTATTTGTAGAACCAATCAAACCCAGAAATGAAGCATTATTCGCAAGCGGCGAAGAAGTCGACACTGATAAGATTACTCAATAATTAGCCCCAATGTGTTTGGCGAGCTCACAGTGGCTTTCACAGGTCCACAGGCCCCCATGAGTACGGATTTGGTACCTAGGCTACCGAGGTAGTTATTCAGTAGGCAGGTAGGCAGTAAGATCCAATGGGAGTACGTATAGGTACGCAGATGTGAGGAGTTTAGGATGCTAGGAATGACAAGGGAACCTAGAAGAGAAGAAGGGGGGGAATCAATTTAGGGTATTCAACCATCTCTCTCCCACTATTCTGCTGCTGCCTGTGCCAACACACTTTCGAGTCTGTGTAGATCAGGACTCACTGACTCAGCAGACTTTAGTGTTAAACATGAGCCAGCTTGTGCAATATCAATGAGGTTCTCGACTTTACCGCCCTGAGCCAATCCAGAGATCAAAACACCGAAGAAAGTATCTCCAACCCCGTTAACAGATACAATGTTCTGAACCTTTTCAGCTGCAGAGAATAGTCGCATATAGAGCCCACCAACGCTGGGGTGGTCGCCCATCGAGCGAGCAAGGATGTACTCTTCGGAGTCAGGGTCCTTCAGACGGGGATCATCCTTTGCGAGGATAGTGGTCAGGAGAACCCCTTGAGGACCAAGCTTCGTCACAATAGTCGGAATATAAGGAAGTAGTTGAACAGACTGAACAGGAACACCAGCGTCAGTCAGCTCGGCTGAAGTCATCTTGACAAATCGATCTCGGGCACCTCGCATGCCAAAGGCATCGATGATATCGAACCACTCTGGTGCCTCAAAGTAGCCGTTATCGCGAGCTGCGGAGTACATGGCTGCCAGCTCGTAGCTGTTAGGAGAAGCGATATCTACCGTGGGCCTAGGGAAGACTCGAAGTTTCGGATGCCCCCTCTGAGAACAGAAAAGGTTCATAGACTTGGCTGTCGATACTGGTTCGAATGCAATCTTGCAGTCTTGGTCTTGGCCAGCCTTGAGCCATGCTCGGATATCTTTCTCGCTCCAGTTACCATCCACTACCAACCACTTGGGCTTGGTTCCCCGGACGGCAGACTTCCAATATTCGGGAAAAGAGTGGTTTGTGAAGATGCCCATATCGGCCATAGCCATGACTAGATTCTTGTTTGCATCGTTGACAGCAACGTACTGAGCCGTTCTATTAGAGCCGTGGTATTCATGGCCTAATTGTCGAATGTAGGTGGTGTCAAGGCCAGAGGCTTTGAGTCCATTAAGAATGGTCTTGCCAGCACTACAGCACGTCAGTGAGGGCCAGATCTCGACACGAGAGCACGCTTACACGTCATCACCAACCATGCTACAGAGCCGCACTCGAGCATGCTTGCTTACAGAGTGGGCAGCGAGAGCTACATTATGGCCGACACCTCCGATTGACTGACTGATACTGGATGGATTCGAGGTGTGGAGGACGGGTGAAGCGTCACCCGACTTTGGGGCATAGTCACAACTCAGATCAACAGCGACGGAGCCAGCGACAAGGATATCGACCTTACTGTCAGACCCTACTTCTGGCACCTTGAGCTCAGTAGGAGCAGGAGATGCAGGTGCAGATGGGGTGGCAGAATATGAATTGCTATAGCTACGATTAGATTTACGTCCGAGACCATTCATCGCTGCACTTACAACGTCTTGACTGGTTCGGAACCAGAAGACAACAATTTTGAGAGTTCGACAGCGATGTTGGTGGCCCGGGTGATGTTGGACGTTACCAGCGCCTTGTTGGCGATAACGGCCTTCTCTCCTGTGAGCTCCTTGAGCCTACCCAGGATATACGGAGTGTTAGCGCTGCCAGTGAAGCCCTTCTCATTGGCCTCCCTGACAGCCTGTTCGATGTAAGCCTGCATCTCAGGCGCGGGAATGCCAAATTCCTCCGGGATTGGGTTGGCGAAGAGCAAGCCTGACTCGATTCCAAGCTTCTCCTGGGCCAGAATGATAGCGGCTGCCTCCTTTTCGGTGTGAACAACAGAAGGGCTCTTGATGCCGCTATCACGAGCCCAGAAAGCTGGGAAATCAATCTTTCCAGATCGTCCGTCTGCAAAGGTCGACACATGGGCACCCTGGGTCTCGAGGAATTCCAGTGTCCTAGGAATATCAAGGAAGCCCTTGCAACCGCTACTGATGACAGCGACCCGTGTTCGGCCAAGTTCAGTGAGATCAGCAGAAACGTCCATTGAGTCATGGCCTCCACGGTGAACGCCGCCGAGACCGCCAGTACCAAATACTCGAATACCTGCGAGCCTGGCGAGCAACATAGTTCCTGATATAGTGGTGCCGCCGTGAATCTTCTGTCCCGTTAAACCCTGAAGCAAATCTCAGTCAGCCCTGTAGCCTATGCATATCAAAGATGTTGACTATGGATATAGTGCTACACACACGAGGCACGACCAAAATCAGTACCTGACTTGACTTACCATTCCCGCAAGGTAGGCAATATCTCTCCTGGATGCCTTGACAGCATTTCCGCTCTCAATCATGCGAAGGATATCAGATGCTGTTGCTCCAACAGTAGGAATGCCATCGACAATGGCGATGATGGCGGGAATACCTCCATGGCTGCGGACAAGATCTGAATGTTGGAGGGCAAGTTCATTGCCCAGGGCTCCGTGAGTGTAGATAGTTGACTCGAGGGCAACGATGGGTTTGTTGGTGGCAACAGCATCTGTGATCTCATCCGAGATCTTGAGCAAGTCCTTGACAGCAGCTAAGGAGGAGCTCATGAGGCGGCGTTGAGAATAAGAGCATCCCGGCCGAGATCCGGCTCCGGAACAGCGCCGAAGGACGGAGCCGTGCCGGGCGATGAGATTTGACAGCCGCATGTTGGATATGTTGTACAGTATACGCCAATGAGAAAGGGCGGCTGAAGTCCCTGAGATTCAAGATGAAGGAAAAAACGACGTGTTTGAATCCAGATTTGATGTTGAAGCTGATCACCTTTACTGAGAGGAGGGGTTGGAAGAACTGACCTGACAACCTGAGTTAGCGCTAGAGTTGGGCAATGACAAGAGCCTCGGATCACAATTATTAGCGATCACTCTTAGAAGCCAATGATTCCCTATTGTGAGATATCTTCTGTCACGATAAAAGAAAAGAGCTCCACAGGCGCCAATTTGGTAACTCAAGAGGACCTTTTGCTCTGAGCAGGCGGTGTTGGAGGTTCTTAGCTCTTGGCTATCGGGGGGCTCCGCCAGTAAGAGCCCGGGCCTCTAACGATTCATTGGCTCCCAAGTGGCACTCAAGGAAGTAATTCCGCTGCGAGTTGGTGACGGGCAATTCCATCTTGAGAAGCCAAAATTGTATATTTTGCATTTTTTATTATTATTGAGCTGTAATTAACTAATTCTTCTCTTCAACCGGGGAAGTATTTACGTAGCTAGGCCCCTGCATTTTGAATTTTAATGATCATTGAATCCCTGTCAAGTTAATTCTGAAACACGCCTGTTGCTCATACATAATGCACTGCAACACTATAAAATGGTTGAACGATTCCATATTATACTAGGTACCTACCTCTATAACTGATATTCATGAACCAATGCTATTTATTACCGAGCAACTCCCAGAACCGAACTCGGAATGCCATCAGTACAAGGCAAAGGGTAGAGAGACGATGGTAGATCTTTATTATCTATCTTCTTAGCCTCATTTACCGGTAAAAATACCCTTGTAATCTTGCTTTTATCAAGGATTAAGCCCCCATCCTCAAACATCTCCCAAGGGTTTTGCACCTGTATTGGATACCTACTCGGCCAAGCCCAATTTCCGGTTTCAAAAAGAAGATGTAGTCGTTTTGGTGCCTGTGCCGTATTTCCCGCGATAGTGAATTTGTTGTTGCCGTTACATTTTCTCACACCTCAATTTTACTAGGACTTGTATAGTACTTGATACTATCTACTAAGGAATGCTATCATCAAAGCAACAACTGACAGCCGTGCTGCTCCTGGCTGGACGTGCGCTGGGACTGAACTTTACAATTTCTAATGGCCAGATCTTTACACCTGGGTTTGTGGTGCTGGATGCCCCTCAACCGAACACGCCGCTTGGAGGAGGTAAGTTGACATTACGGCGTCGACGATAGCTTCACCACACTAACATTGTTGACACAAGATACGTTGCATGTGGCTATAGACGTGACGGCCAACGGCAAGCTGCCGTTGCCACCGCATGACAAAGATGACGATAACCAGATCTTCAGTATCGAGATGTTCCTCTACAGTTACATGACAGGTCGCAACTTGACCATCTCCAATGGAACGGCCACCGCTAATAATGCAAGTCTCGGGGAGATCATGGCCCAAGAACCAGGCAGCACGGTCAAGCATATCAACTGGGTGTGGCCTGACTGTCTGGTTGGCGATGGAGAACCTGAAGGAGATAGTGACCGTGGTGTTTACAACGTGAACAATACCAACTTCTACACCCTTATCAAAATATGCTGACGATATACCCAGATTTCCATCCGACAAAACTTCAGGCTCAACGGCGATGACCACTATACCATCTTCGACGTTCCAATCAATGTCACCAACTCGATTTCTGAGGATGGTGATCGGCCGTCTTGCGATGAGCTATCTAGTGATATACTCTCGCCCGAGGAAATCGACGCAGATGCAGCTAACAAAGTGGGCGTTTTGTTCGCGCCAGGTGACTCGACCGAGCTTGAAGCCAGTGGTGAGGATTCCAAGGGAGCTGTCCTGGATTCGAAAGTAGCGGTATATGCTGGACTGGTGAGCTTATTCATGGCGATTTAATTGTGAAAGATCTTGATTAAGTAGCTTTTTAACATTTTGATACCCCCCCCAACTTACAAGCGCAAGCTCTTCCATATAGTGTATCGTATTTCAGCAAACTTTTTCCAGTAATCCATTCTTCGTTCAAACGCTCTCGAGCCATAATAATTCACATTCTCAAAGTCTGAGCGTAAAAGTTGAAACAACTCGTCTTGGATCGTCGCACATCTTCAAATCCCACTAACCGATGCAGGTTACCAGATCGCCATGTCAACCATCATCTGCCATGCCAATTAAGGAATCATCCCCGTTCAGCATAGCTTTGAGATGATCGAATTGCGGGGTCATCATGATGCCGAGAAACAATCCACAAACAATGGCTAACTCATGATAGTCCAGCTTGGCGCAAGCAAAGATGTTATTCGGTAGAAGCTGCTGTGAGAACCCCGGCGAATAGCTCTTTGACTATTACCCCGGATTTCTCATCCCTGCTAACTACTGCAGGGAGCAGCGAGTTGGTAGCTGTTCGTGGACAAGGACCTCGGTTTGCATGCTCTATCATGAGAACCGTGCATCAAGCCCATTCTCCCTCCATAAGAGTTGCTTATGCGCATCCGAGGCGCAAAGTGCGTTGTTCAAGTACTTGAGCTTCTGTCTTGGACCTGTGCGCTGCTTGTCTCTTATATGAAAAAGCAGTCGTCTCTCGGTGCAGTCCACAAAATATTGACTTACACTAGACTCAAACACCATCATGCCGATCCATCAAGGACTTATCCCACGAGAAGGCTTTTGCGCTGACGTTGTGTTACGACTCATCCGTCAGACTGCTCTTAACCCAGCTCTCCTACTTCCACTCGTGCTATTCGCTCGCCTCACCAAGAAGGGTCAAGATCTATCCATTCTTCATCCTAGCGCCTCCGGTCACCTCAAAACGCTATTCTACGTTGCTCTGGCGCGATGGGCCAGTGGATGGTGGTCCGATAAGACCAGAAACAACTGGGTTGACGACAAATATGACTGGAAGCGCGAAGTTGTTCTCGTAACAGGTGGTGCAGGAGGTATCGGAGGGCGAATCGTGAAGCTATTTGAGGAGATGGGCGTCAAAGTTGTCGTTCTTGATGTTCAGCCCATGTCTTTCGAAGTTTGTATGTTATCTTCTTATATCTGACCCCCAGTTCAGGCTCAGAATAGGAGGAGGAGGCTGACTTCACACACAATAGCGGCCAACGTGCATTACTTTCAATGCGACCTACGATCGCCCGAAAACGTCGAGGCCGTCGCCGAAAAGATTAGAGCTGAGGTGGGACATCCGACCGTCGTTATCAACGTGGCTGGAGTTGTCAGGGGCAAGACTATCTTGGAGTCTCAGCCCAGCGATATCCGCTTCACCTTTGACGTCAACACCTTTGCGCCCTTTTGGATAGCAAAGACATTTGTTCCTGATATGGTCGCTAAAAACCACGGCATGGTTGTAACCCTGACATCTTATGCGAGCTGGTTGACAATTCCTAACCTGGTAGACTATGGTGCTTCGAAAGCAGCTGCTTTAGCTTTCCACGAAGGCCTGACCGCTGAGTTGACTACCAGATATAATGCGCCCAAGGTCAGGACTGTTATCGTTCATCCAGGTCCCACCAACACTGCTCTTTTCAAGGGATACTACCAAAACACTGACTTCTTGATGCCACCACTTGCACCCGAGTCAGTGGCCGATGCAGTGGTTAACCAAGTTCTCACAGGGCGTAGTGGGCATGTTGTGATTCCTGGTACGGGAACCATTCTGGCTGCTTTACGTATGCAACCGGATTGGTATGCAATTCCCGTGAGAGCCAAGGCAGAGGCGTATATGAAGAACTTCAGCGGTCGTCAAGTCATTGAGGACGTGGATACAGCCATTGAGAACGATGGTGAGGAGAAGGAAGGTGACGGGAATGCAAGCGCCAGTACGGTTTTGGTGTCCTGATCAAGGGCGCCTTGTTACTAGAATGTTGCGGATGAATTGTGGTTGCTATTATTTCATTTTGCCATATTGTACCTCTTATGCGTTATCACATTGGGACTAACTGTGGTAGGTAGCACAGAACTGGTCGTGATATTCTTGATTGTCACTGTCAAGGAACGTAATCTGAGCGTATGGTAACAGATAAATGGGCCACCAGAGCATCGAAGACATTGTGAATCGTTGTCTTTTGCAATATTGCAGTTTTCATATGTGTCTACTGAGGTAGTGCATATGAGTTTCAAACGGAGATACTTGATAAACTCATTCTCGAGCCTATTCGAAGTGTCACTCCTCATGACAAGACCCAAGGTCCGATTATAAAGGGCGTGCGTGGGAGCTCGGGCTGCCTAGATGCCTAAGTCCGAACCAGCCTGTGCGTTACAGGTCATCCATGTAATAGAGTACCATTGTGTTGGTGATGTCCCAGCCCGGATGTTATGTCATGTTGGTGGTGCAAAATGACTGATTTAAGAGTACTCAGACTTGCCCTAGTAGAATGCATATAACGCGCGGCACAATTCGAGTGATGAGCCGATATAATGACGCGATAAATGAGTCAACAGATTGACATCCAGTACTTGGGTTGGCTCCAATTGCGGAATACTCCCAACCTATGGGTGAGCTGGCAAGGCACCTACAAACAAGGTGATATGAGAGACGTCGCTTACGCTGCACTGCGCAAAAGGATCAGCTTCGATGATGATGATGATGCATATACAATATTTGTGATGAGCTTGACAGCTTGCATATGCAATCGAGGTGAAAAGGGGGGCCGTTCTGCCAGATACCTTGCTCGATTGTATATCATGAGATGATCATCGTTCGCTGCATATCGTGGTGAAGGGCTCCATCGTCAGCTCAACTGCTTGAAATGTGGCAGCGTAACATGTAAGGCATGGGTCTTTGCAGGCTGTACCCAGGGTTTATCCTGGACAGGAGATAGCAGACTATGAGAATCTGAAAATTTATGAAAACTATGTGGCTGTCTGTTTGAGTAACCCACAAACGGCGTTGAGAAAATCGCAACACTGGCAGGTTGCGTTGAATCTGCATGCTGGTCCCTACTACTTCGGCATCATACTTGCGTCTTCTGTTGCACAGGACGATATCAGGTACATAAGCCCTGAGCTAAGACCTGCATGTATCAGTTTGAATCTGTGTGTTACTGCCAGCAGGTCCATCCCATCTGAGTCAATGAAACGATTCCTATATATAACACAACTTACGGTGTGGCTTTGCTGCATGTTGTCAATTCCCCGACTTTAGATAACTTCAGCTGATAACAGGACTTAGCCAGATATGCCATTGACTTACAAAACTTCAGACAAAGGCCGGGGAAACCGGTGTCAGATGGATGGATCGCACCCACTCGCCCTGCTTGATAATGACACCGCCCAAGAACGGCCTCATCCTGGCTCAAAGACCCTGAGTTCCTGCAGGCGTATGGGAGAAGAGGCAAAAGGAACTTAATAACATGCGATGTCAGACTCTGATACTCCATCGTTCATGTCCTGACCGCAGCCAAATCACTGGACCAATGCTTAAAAGGGTATAACAGGTTAGCAGATGCGGACTGGATATTGTACGAGAAGTCCATCTACGTACACAAAAGGTGCATGATCCTTGCTGCTGTCAGAGCAGTAAACACACAATCTGGTACCAGACACACCACGTTCCCATCGGAGACTAGAAGCCGCAGAAGTGGGTTCTTTGACGAAACAGTGCGAGCGTGTGGCACGGGTTCAACGTCTTTTTGGTCTTGGTCCAAAGTGTCACTGTAAAGGAGGATGAGGAGGAGGAGATGGTGGTGGTGTCGAGTGGTCTAGGTCTTGGTGCATAACCTGGTCCGTGGTCTATAGCCTTCCAGACCTTCCTTCTAGCGGTGTTAATTCTCTGCCATCGATTTTGTCACTGTTTGCTTCAGAGATACCTCATACACTTTGATACAAATGATTATGCTTGGATCTGATTAAAAGTGATGATGCCAACCGGGCTGTTTCATCTATTCTTCTTCAAAATTTCTGGTGCTTTGACAAAAGCATTCAATTCATCAATTATCGTCCAATCACATGCTATATCTTCAAGCGGGGACAAGTCCAGAGACAGCATGTGGATCCCTTCAAGTTGCATTCCAACAGGAAGGACCCATTGAAAAAGAGTGAACTTGTGAAGGAGCTTGGCGGAAGCATTTGAGGAAGGGCCCTGGAAGTCAGACCCAGTTGAACGTGTCAACCGTGTCGTCTGAGTGGACCGTGTGGCAGCGAACCAGCAAAATCTCCCGCGAAATCAGCCCATTTCTTGCCTCCTCGTCAGGTCTGGCGTCGCCTGCCTCCGCCTGCTGTTGATAATCGTGTCATGCCATTTTTTCTGCTCCAGGCAATTGTGACCCCATCTCACTTGCCCTTGTTGCCCTTGACCCTGGGCTGGTCCTTCCCAACCATTCTCTGTCTCTGTCTCTCTTTTTGATCCATGTAGGCCAGGGCATCGTAGCACCCCGGTCGTCGCTTGCCATCAACCCCCGAAATCCGGTACCTGCCCGTTCGTGGGTGCTGTATTTCCTATATCTGACCTTGAGGCTCGGAATAGCTTCATACTTAGCCCCTCTCTTATCCTCTCTTCACCTCGGTGTCCCTCTTCGTGCTCCGCCGTCCATCGTCCGTCCTCTGTATCTTCGTTTCTGCCATCGCTGTGGCTGTCTCGTCCACCTTGCTCGCCATTCTCATCGTAGCCTGCATATCTGCACAAACCCTTGTCGTCTCAGTTGTAGCTTGTCAGTCAGATTCAGCCTGCCCAATAGTTATTCGGCCATTCTGCCCCGCGACCTCGAAAACCCCATACACTTACCGATCGATCTATTCTATCATACATATCCAATTAATACTACTACGCGGCCTACTCGAAATCTCCAAACATCTTACGACATATTCAGTTTTACGAATTCGATCTTGACGACCTCTTCTCATCAGGCGATATCGGGGAACTCACATAACACCCCGGTTGTGATACGCACAGCACTCGATAACTGAGTGGACGGACTTCCTCGGAGAATACCACCTTACCGAATATCCTTTGCTTTCCACACACCTCGTCGTTTGTCGCCAGCTTGATCATCTGCGGCATCTTCTGTCTGGACTCAGAAGCCTCCGCCACCTTTACCTCTCGCAACTACTGCCGGACGGCACTCTGTCAACAATCTGAACCGACAGAGGTCGTCCATGATCTTGTGATCTCCCGAAAACTTCCACTGTAACATGGTGCCTAGCATTGCCCAATCTGACGACATGGATCAAATGGAAATCCCCTTTCCAGCACATCGTGAGCGCCAGGAAGGCTCTCCTCCTCCCTTTCAAGATCCTCTGGCTCTTCTTCGCAGTCTTCCTGAGCCCCCGCTGGAATGTCAAGTATGTGTTGTTGGCGCAGGACCTGCCGGTCTAATGTTGGCCGCAAACCTGACCAGATTCGGCATCAACGTTGAGGTAATCGATGATCGAGCCGATCAGACGCCCGTAGGAAGGTAAGCTTATCACCACGATTCAATTGCACCAATGAAACAACCCAATTGACCTCGAGAATAGAGCCGATGGCCTCCAGCCAAAGACGATCGAAACCTTCCGACAAATGCGACTATCAGATACTTTGCTAAAGCAAGGTGTTCGTGTCTTCGATATCGCATTCTGGCGTAGCACCGCGGACGAGCCTCTTCGTCGACTTGGTCGCGAAGTCCATTATCCCCCTATTATCGATGTTCTCGACCCCTATATTCTTCTAGTCCACCAAGGTATGGTCGAAGGGCTGTTTCTTGAGGATATGAAGAAACGTGGCAAGGAGGTTCGTCGAAACATGGCTTTTGAGTCGTACAGCGTCCCCGACAACAAGACTGGTCCCCTCCAAGTCAACTGCCGTGCCAATGTCAATCAAGACAAGCGTTCGGTTCTTACTCAATACCTGATTGGATGTGAGTGGCAACCCCTTACGCTTATTAGACGCTCAGGAACTGACATTACTACTTAGGTGATGGCGCACACTCCAAGGTTCGCAAGAGTATCCCCGATGTCAAGGCTGTCGGCATGTCTCAGGCTGCCATTTGGGGCGTTCTCGACGGCGAACTGATTACCGACTTCCCCGATATTTGGTCCAAAACGCTCGTCTATTCACAAGAGCACGGTTCAATTCTTATCATTCCTCGAGAGAGGAATATGACTCGTTTCTATATTGAGCTGAAGGCTGGTGCCAAATTTGATCGCCGCGATCTGGGTCAGGAGTTCATGATGAAACGCGCGAAGAAGATTATGGCACCGTTCCGCTTGGACTGGAAGTACGTTGAGTGGTTCGGCCGTTATCAGGTTGGTCAGAGGGTTGCTAGTCGCTTCACTGATGGCCACTTGAGGGCCTTCCTGGCTGGTGATGCCAGCCACACCCACTCTCCCAAGTCAGCACAAGGTATGAACACCTCAATGCACGACTCATGGAATTTGTCATGGAAGTTGAACCTTGCGGTTCGAGGCTTGGCCAAACCAAATCTTCTCGAGAGTTACGAGGAAGAACGACGCAAGATTGCCCTGGACTTGGTTAACTTTGACTATGAGCATGCGAACCAAATTGCTGGTGGCGACGCCATTGCACTCGCTGAGAACTTCAGGACCAACGTTCGTTTCATTTCCGGAATTGGTGCTGAATATGGTGAGAATGCCATCAACAGGCCAGGAACTGGAAACAACCATTTTGTGATGGGAGACGCCAAGCCAGGTTGCCTTCTGCCTCCCGCCAAGGTGACTCGATATATCGACTCCAACCCTGTCGATATCCAGCTTGACATACCTATGCTCGGCCAGTTCCGAATCTATCTTCTTATGTGGGATGTTCAACAATCAGCACCGTTTCTGCAGACATTCTGCCACGCTATTGCAGGTACAGACTCCTTTATTAGCCGTCTATCTGCTGCAGCTAGCGCTTCTTATGCTTCTCAACCTCGAGCACCAGCTCCCGAGGATGTTTATTCTCGACCTGAGCGATACACCATTGTCAGCCACCTCTTCACTTTTGGTCTTATCAGTAAGTTCCTGCGCATCTTGTACTTGGAGATCGCTTGTTAACAAGTCAATCAGCTACCATGCCTAAGACGGAGATTGAAATCTCAGATCTCCCACCTCTTCTGCAAGACAGCCGTTGGACCTTCTACCTCGACGACATTCCCGACCAGGACACCCGTGGCTCCCTGTGCACTAACAAATGGCTCGGCAGCCTGGGACCTGGCGAGGTAGCCATCGTCAACGTTCGTCCCGATGGTTATGTCGGCTCGATAGGTCGCTGGGACTCAAGCCTTGATGAGTCTGGTGTTCAGGCAGCTCGATGGCTCGATGAGTATTATGACGGATTCATGAAAATTCCAACGCAGTAAGCTCGGAGGGGATCATGAGTTAATATAGAGGACCAGCCGAAGCCCACGCAACCCTTAGACTTGCCCGTACTCTATCTGAAATTCTTCGAGAGCCATCTGGGGGACAAGAGATCCCTGTGCACATTGGCATTTTCGAATTCTTATATCCAGGAGTACGGAGTTGTTGACAATATTTTATCATCCTTGATGCAACTCCTGCAGTGCCCTGCTTGGGCCTGCATCGCCATTGAGAAGAACGAAGCAAGACGGGCCACAGTGGCCCGACTAACCACCGTTCACAGAAGGAGGAGGGACCAGGAAAGGCATATTTAGAGACAGACGTTATTGTCGGCAATAGAAGAGGGCCACCACTACAGTAAGATCGATCGCCAGATGGGCGTAATCTTGCTCATGTTACGACACATTTGGTAGTTAGTCACTACTCATATCACGGAATCTATTTTATTTATCAACTTGCACATTGTTTGTTATTGGTATTGTTATTGTTATTATTATCATCGTCATGCTTTACCGTCGTACGTACGACTCCACATGTTCTGTTTCGTATCAGCTCGAAATACGTACATGAAGATAATTTCAGCTAGAGTCTGTGCTCAGATGTCTTTATCTAGAGCTGCTATCTAAAGTCCCTAAATCACCCTGGTTCATCCGGGGTCCTCTCTTGCCAGCCGGTTTTCTTCACCATACATCTCTCCAGTCATCTATGAGTAGTTCTTACAATTCTGCACCTCTCCATAGGGGCAGGTTGGGATAACCGTTCTACATGTGGCAATCTGGCACACAAAATCATTCTGAGACTACCAAGAACATACATCTCACGTGTGGCATAGTGAAAACGACGAAAAGAAAATACAAGATGAGTAAGACACATACAGCGAAATATAAGGTAATGAAGGTTCCGATGTTTTTGAAATTCATGGCACTCGGCTGAGCTCAACAGCCTGACTATTGCCCTTATTATGCTAGCAGATATGCATTCTACATCAATATCCCGTTTTCCATCTTCCGTTCTTGCTTACTCGCTTTTCCTTTTAATCAAATCCACCATCTCAGTTTCCGCCTGATTATTGCTGGGTAGGCATGGAGACATCAGCCTTTTTAGCAACGGCATCCGCACTCTGCCATAGAGCTGTTACAGTCTTGAGCTGAGTGTAGAAGTTGATGCCAGGCTTTCCGTAGAATGTGCTGGCACCGCCACCAGCAATAGACTTCTTGTTACCAGTGAAAGAGAACATGGGCAGAGGGACAGGGATAGGGACATTGATGCCTACCTGACCAGCCTCAATGTTCTTGCGGAAGGTCTCGGCAGTAGCACCAGACCTGGTGAAGATAGCAGTACCATTACCATACTCGTTCTTGTTAACAAGGTCGATAGCGTCATCAATGGACTCTGCGTTGAGGCAGACAAGGACCGGGCCGAAGACCTCCTCTTTGTAGCAGGTCATGTCAGGTGTGACATTGGTGATGATGGTAGGGCCAACCCAGTTACCGTTAGGGTACTTGCTGGGCTTGCAGCCACGGCCATCAAGAAGAATAGTAGCGCCCTCCTTCTCGGCAGACTCAATGAGCTTCTCGATACGCTCCTTGCTCTGCGGGGAGATCACGGGACCGAGATCAGCGCCCTCCTCAAAGCCACCATTAACGTTGAGATGCTTGGCTTGCTCGGCGACCTCGTTAAGCCACTCCTTGGTCTCGCCAACCATAACAAGAGTGCTCAAAGCCATACAGCGCTGACCGGCAGCACCGAAAGCGGCACCAGTAATGGAGTTGATGAACTGGTTCTTGTTGGCATCAGGAGAGACAACGGCGTGGTTCTTGGCGCCCAGGTTGGCCTGAACACGCTTGCCATTGGCGGAACCACGGCTGAAGATATACTCGCCGGCCTTATTACCACCAACGAAGCTGATCGCTTTGATAGCGGGCTCGTCGAGGATGAAGTCGACAGTGCGGTGGGCGCCGTGAATGATGTTGACAACACCCTCGGGGAAGCCAGCCTTCTGGACAAGCTCGGCAATGATCATGGCAGCACCGGGGTCACGCTCAGAAGGCTTAAGTATGAGGGTGTTTCCAGTGATGGTGGCAATAGGGATGCACCAAAGGGGAATCATGGCAGGGAAGTCTACACATTGATTAGCTAAGAAATGATGCTAGCAACTCGCCGGTTACTCACTGAAGGGGCAGATAGCAGCGGTGACACCCAGGGGTTCACGGTAGGTTCGGGTCTCCATATCCTTGGAGACTTCAAGGACCTCACCCTTGAGAAGCTCTGGAGCGGCGATAGCAGCCTCAGCGACTTGAAGGCCACGAAGGACATCACCCTTGGCATCAGCAAAGGTCTTGCCTTGCTCGAGAGTAATACTAGCAGCGAGGCGGTCCCAGTTCTCACGAATGAGCTGGACAAACCGGAACATGATCTGCTGTCGAGAGATGACAGTCGTGTTCTTCCATGACTTAAAGGCCTTCTCGGCGCTTGCAACAGCAGCCTTCATCTCAGCGTCGGTCATCTGAGGGACGCGAGTAACGAGCTCGTTGGTAGCAGGATCGTGCAAGTCGATGTACTTATCGGTCGAGGACGAAACAAACTTGTTGTCGATGAAGTAAGGAGTATCGACCGCCTCGACCTTTGCGTGAGTGGTAGGATAGCTGCTAGCGGTTGAGGCCAGGGCAGCCGTCACAGGCTGAAGCTGCTTGCTTGTCGCATGAATGCGCCTGGCAGCGACGTGAGATGCGCCGCTTGTGATGTTAGATGAGGCGAGGAGAGAGGATCGAGAAAGGGCGGGAGTAGATCGGCTGGAAGCACCCAGGCCGCGAGAGATTGCGCGACGCATAATGGCGATGATGAATATGACAGACAGTATAGGTAGTCGATGAGGCTCGAATACGTGGTGTGTAAGTGAGAAGGGACAAGAGCTAAGAGGGGGAGAGCGAGAGCGAGAGCGAGAGCAATTGACCTCGATAACTTCCACTGAAGCAACACAGACAGGACAGAATTCAAGAGGCCATGGGTTCTCTAGACTTTTATACTGAGAAACTGTCCCGGCTATGTCAACGGTGCGGAGGCAATTGGAGGGGCGGTCCTCTGAGAAGGTCACCACTTACAAGCACCAAAGGCGAGTCAGTGCGGGGCGGCGAGAGCAACTCATGATAAGCCAGCAACTTCCCCCAAGAGCTGGGCTGGCATTTCTGGAAAGTGAAAGTGTGGGGTAATTGCCGAGTGAGCTCCGGCTTGTCCGCTGGTTACCGTCAATGCCGATGGATACCACGGTCTGAGGTTTGTCTCCCAATTCAAGTCTCCTACTGGCTGAGATTGCCGGCCAGAAACTAGATCTCTCACTCCGTTTCTTCGTCTCTCTTCGCCTGCCTAATTGGGAAACATATCTATCTCACCTGCCCTCTATCTATCGGCCATCGGGGTCACCTTCCATGATTCTCCAACGTAAATGGATGTTTATGGAGGGCGTTTGTCTTTTCAATATTGATCTAGGCTGATACTGGACGCCCTTATCTGTGAATGCACGCCGATTTCGGTGAAAGAGTGAAAAACACTAGGTAGTTCAAGACTTGTCAAGTTGACCTACCTTACCTTACCTTAGGTACTGTAAATACAAAACTAAACAAACCGAGATAGCAATGTCAACGCCTTACTTCACAGTACCTCGAGTGGACTAGACATACGGAACACCACGACGAGTCATAAACCGATCAAGAGTGAGGTCAGCCTGAAAAGCTATCAATTGTTTGATATCCCTATCGCTGCTCTGGTGCGCCAAATCAATCAATCATGAGAATTGTGTACATTTCCTTCCAAACTTGCTTCTCTTCTTAGCTCCATAGCTTCTCCGTCTCCTTTTGAATATCACTCCAGCCGATACAACCAACTAATCATCTGAGATTATCTTCTCGTTTTCTTTATGACTGGCTGCGAGTGGTGCGCTTGTTAACGGCGCCCTTGACCTGCTCGGCGCCGGTAGCGGTGGCCTCAGCAGCCTTATCCTTGACCTGCTTGGCCTTTTCGGATGCCTTCTCGGCAGTCTGCTGAACAGCAGGTGACTTGCCAAGGTTGAACAGAACAGCGACGAGGCCAGCGGCAGTAATGATGATGGCGACAAGAGCTCCAGCGACCTCGGGGACGAACTTGATGGCCTCGATAGGATCCTGAGCGGCAATGGCCTTGAAGAGCTCGACCTTCTCGGTAATGTAATGAACAGGGTCGTCGAGGAACTTGAGGTCGCTGGGGGACTTGGGCTTATCCTCCTGCTTAGGCTTGTCGGCATCAAAGAGGGCCTTCTCGATGGGGTGCTTGACACCAAACGTCTCCTCAGCGAGCTTGTTGGCGTCCTCAATGGAGTGACCAATGTAGATGTTGTCAAAGAGAATATCATTTTGCATAGTCCAGATCTCGAAACCAATGGCTCCCATGGGCTCGAAGTTGGCAGGGGTCTTGTCCTCGAAGTAGTCGGGGTTCTTGATCTTGCGGGGAGCCCAAGTTCCCTTGTATGCCGGATTCTCGATGTAAGGTGCAGTCCACTTGCCCTTGTAGTCGGGGTTGCGCTTCATTGGCTTAGTCCACGAGCCACAACCAGAGGCGTCGGCACACTTGGGGTTGGGGACGGTAGGGGCGATCCAGTCGCCGTCCTCCTCGTCATCCCAATCATCTGGCTTCTCGGCCTCAGGATCGGGGATGGTGACGGGCTCGTTCTCGAGCCAGTCCTCGGGCTTCTCGGCTTCCTCATCGACAATCTCGTAGGGAGCTTCCTCGTCCCAATCCTCAGGCTTCTTGGCCTCGGGGTCGGGAATGCGTGCTTGGTCAACCCAGTCGTCGGGCTTCTTATCGTTCGCATCATCAATCTCGGCGGGGGGGTTGACAGCGGGGGTGAAATCCTCCAAGAGGCTGCCGGTCTTGACCTCCTCGTTATTCTGCTTGATGACGTACGTATTGTTGGGATGAACGATCAAGGTGTAAAGCTCGGTGGTCTTTGTAATCTTGGCGGTGGGGGGAGAATCGAGATGCTTCTCCTCATACTCGCCAGTCTTGGGGTTCTTGTGATTGAAAATGAAGTGGACTTTGTTGGTGTGGCCGCACTTGTCGGGACCAAACATGATCACGTATGGGGTTGTGTTTGCGAACTCTTCCTGATGAAGAGCCTTGTTATCGCGAAGGAGCTTCATGTAAGCACCACCACACTCTAGGCCATCTGGAGGCAAAAATGTCAGCATGCACGATCACTGAGTCGGATTCCAAAGTCATGCTTACTTTGCAGCTTCACCTCATACTGGACGACGAGGGTGTTGTCCTTGTTGTCGATCTTCTTAGGGAACTTGGCGGAAATAGCATGGTGCGCCGCAGGGTTCTTGACAACAAGACCCTTATCGCCCTCGATGCCCTTGTACTGTGAGGGCTCCTCAACGGCCCACTCGCCAACATAGGCCCATTCCTCCTCGGAGCCAGATGTGTCCTTCTTCGCGTGAGAGGGCTTCCATCGCTGGTCCCAGTCGTCGGTGAACTGCTCCAGGAAGTCGGCCTTGACAACGGTGGGCTGTAGGGCGGGTTAGCCATCAATTGACTGGGACAAGAGCTCATGATGAGGAGCTGCATAGTCCTCATACACGAGCTCAGTTACTCATTGAAATGAAGAGGAAAAAACACTCACAGTGAAGGTAGGCAGCTTGTCGGGAACAGAGGGTGAGGCCTCCTTGATGTCCTCAGCGTGAACTTTGCCTGTAAGCATGGCAGCCGACATGGCCGCTGCAACAGCGTTGAGCTTCATGTTGAAGGAAGTGACGGAGTAGCTAGCTTGAGCAGAGAATTAAGGACGTCACTAGAGGCTGCGCAAGAGAAGGAGCAGGAACACGATTAAAAAAAGACGTGTGACTAAGGGAAAAGTGTATGCTCGAGGAGGGTATTCCCAGCGCTCGAGGAGATATGATGTCCAAGAGTGAGGTGGAATGTTGAATGGGGAGAGTGAAGAAGCGAAAGGTGGCGTCTTAACAATGAGTGGAGAGCTCTGTCTTAGTGTTGAGGACACGTAGAACGAAGAAGCTCAGAGCCGCCTAAATTTCAGGGATCACGAACAGGTGCAGAGCGGGGGCCGTGGCCCGGAGCCACTAAGGTTGGAAGAAGGAAGGTGCGGATGCCGACTGTCAGGTACTCCCATGGAACTGGGGGCGGGGACGTTGATGGAAGCCTCACAGCCTCGGCCTTGTTAGTCTAGTGGTTACAGAATAGGACATGCTTGTCCCACAGATGGAAGGCTCGAGAAGAAGACAGCTGTCCATGGAACAGTTGGCGGATGAATGGTTAATTTCACAAGCGTAATAAGCCTCAACTTTAAACCCGAAGTAGAATATTGGCTAATCTAGTCATCTAGTCCAGGGCATCGCAGTGTTGACGAGGGCGTACAGAGCTGTTGGATTCTTCCAATGGGTTTCAGTGTACTCCGTATGTAAGTGTAGAAACAACTGCTCCGGAACCAATAGCAAAATTCGGAGTCTTTAGTACATTATTATGCTTCTAAACGAACCTGAAGCACGGAGATTTCTACAGTGGCTTGTTAATCTTGAGACCAATTGGTCCAAGCAAATGATGTGGACTGTGAACTTGAATCATCGATAGACATTGTCCTTCTCTGCATCACCTTACTCTTACCTTACCTTAAGTGACTGACCCAGTGTCGTTCAACATAGGTACCTACCTACCCTATCGCCTATCTGGGAGAGGAAAGAAAACTCAGAACTTTGTCCCTGGACGATAAAAAAACATAGGTGATTTAGCCTTATTTTAGGGGACTCTTCACTGAGTTTATTTCAGCACTCCTTTTTCAAGTCTTGAGATTTCTTGCTCCCTGAGGGCCTATAGACCGATGACTGACACCGAGCAGAGCCTCGAATGAGTTCGGGGACGGCTCCCAGCACCGAACTTAATAAGGTACCCAGGTAGTGAGTGAGTGTTACGAAAAGTGCCTGACAAGATAGCAATAAGATCAAGCGCACATGGAACACTGTGGCGTCAAGGGTATTACTGCAATCAAACCGTAATTGAAGCAAATTGTTCTGTTATGACATTTTCATGTAAACATCAGCGACACAGGAAAACAGCTCGGCATGCAAACAGCACTCGAGGAGGTGCCTTCGAAATATGAACTATTATTTTTATCTCGGTTTCGAAGAAGTCATCATATGATGATTGAATTGGACTCGAGCATTTTCTCCAAAAGGTACGGAGTTACGTAGTGAGACAATCATTTCGCTTGTTTACAAGCTAAACCCTTCAAGCACCCGATTGGGAAACAGCAGCCAATCACAGAACAACACCCCACAACGTCAGGTTTCGTGTTTGTGTGTTTTGTTCTGACTCCAAGTCAAGTGAAAGATGCACATCAAGTTGAGGTTACGCAGAGCGCAAAAAAAGAGGTATTGTATTGATGCTCGTGTCGAGCCCTATGTGAACGCGTAAGGTGTCCCAATAATTTGTCCATGAAAAGTCGATCCGGCCCAAAGAGGCCTTCGTCATGATGCCCAACATGTATCACATCTGAAATCAAACTCCAATCGTTACCGCTCTAGAGCAAACCCATTAAAATCCTTCTCTTCCATCAACCGAATTTCCAAAAGAGGCCATCCAATTTACAGAGCCAAGACAGCGGCAACGAGACCGAGGAAAGAGACACCGCCAACGAGAGCGGTGGCGGCATTGCCAGTCTCGGTAGACGAAGCAGCGGAGCCGGAAGCAGTGCCGGAGGCAGATCCAGAGGCGGTCTCAGAGGCGTCGGTAGCGGTGGCATCAGACTCAGAGGCAGAGGCGGTGGCGGTGCTGTCCTCATCAGAGGCAGTGCCAGTGGCCTTGGAAGCAGCAGATCCGGCAGCGGAGGAAGCCTCATCCTTGGAGCCAGCAGCGGCGGTCTCACGGGGAGTACCGGAGATGGTCTTCCAGTAGTTGTCGGCGATACAGTCCTGGAGACAGACAGAGTACTTCTCGGTGTCGGAGGCAGAGCCCTTGCCCTTAGGGCAGGCGGCAACACACTCGGTGGTGGCGTTGATGTTCTTCTCATCGGGAGAGGGGACCTGGGGAATTATGGTTAGACCCGTGTTTGTCAACATAGTTCGACATCAGACTCACAGAGATGCAGTAAGACTGGCACTTGACATCACCAGCATCACAGGCGTCAAGGCAGTCAAGCTGAGACTGTTGAGCGGGAGAGACAGAAGCAGTCTTGCTCTGGGCAGCGGCCATGGTGGCGAAAGCGCCGGCAACGAAGATGGAAGTGAAACGCATGTTGATGGATTTCGAGGTTGTTGATATTAGAATTAGTAGTGTAAAGTAATCGAGATGAATCTCAAAGCGAAAGTCTGAAGTGGAATTCTTGTCTTAAACGAACGACAGGTGGATGACAACGAAGGTGAGGAGGAAGGGAAGCAAGAGCACGCGACGGGGCAGCCAGGTCCTTTTATGAGTTGAGTCCTCAACTGGACGTGGACGGTTTGCAAAGGGGCATGCCCACACCATCAAGCCAATGACCAGACCAACACCGCTTAAGCCTAAGCAAGCAAGCCTAGACAAGGCAAAGCAAAGTCTCAGACCCCCCAGGCCAGGCTAGGGGAAGCCGTGAGAGTCACAGGCTCACAGGCCCAGGCCCAGGCCCAGGCACAAGTCAACAAGACTGACCTGAGGTGCAGGCAAAGAAAGAGAGCGCCAAGCTAGCCCCCGGCTCATCGGGAGATAGGGGACCCATCAGAACCTTTACATTTTGCTTGTCAATGGCTAGGAGCATGGACGGACATGCATGGACATGGGGTGAGGGAAGAGAGGACCCATGAGGGCGCTAGGATTAGGATTGGAGCCATTGAGGATCCATTTTGTCTGATCAGGAAGTGCAAAAGACTGGACTGGGAGGAGAGAGAAACGAAGTATCCATCAGCTTCTGGGGGATGCTGTTGCTGTCTATAGATAGGCATAGAGTCACAGAGCACGCATGATGCACATTCGGGGTTCCGTTAGTATCAGAATAACACAACAGAAAAAGCATGAGGGGAGTTTTGGGTATGCCACGCAAACCACCTCACACAAGTCCACGTCCATGTCCACGTTGTGACACAGTACAGTATGTACATGCAGTGGGATGACAACAAAGAAGGGACAAGTACAAGCACAAGCACAAGCACAAGCACAAAATTTTAGAGTGAGTTGCAGCCGGGTCGGACTGTAGCGAGCGAAAGAAGAGGAGCCTGAGGAGGGAGGCAGGCATAGACTGACTGACTGACTGATGTGATGTGATGGATGTCGATCGATGTTCGTTTACTTTCTGGTCTGGGGAAGCCCGCCGACATCAATTTTAAATTTGCAAGCCATGATCCAAGAGACTGCCACTAATTTGCCGTCCCTGTCCTGCGTTGACTAGGGGAAGAAACGACTAATTAGCTGTCAGTTGAGCTGGGGGATGTTCCTGTAATTCCGGCCCAGCGCAGATCTTGCATCTCTCCCTTCGTTTAACGATTCTTTTTCGGCTCAGATGATCGAGTGTTGTGAGTGGGCTCTTCTCCTCGACTAACAAAACTTATGATGGATGGGAAAAGACGTTGGGAGACAAGAAAAAAAAAACACAAGCGACCCACACATATTGGATGGATGGATGATCCTCCACTTGCTCTTTCATCCCTCCATCATGGGGAGCTTCGCCTCCAACAGCTCGTGTTGCCTGGTGACATGACCACCATCTGCCGTCCTTTCTTACATGTGTGGTGTTTTCTGCTTTCCACCACCACTGATGAGTGACGATGAGCCCCCCCTAATTTGCACCCTCAAAAAGGTGAACCGTGACGGGACACGGCTGTTCTTCTCAGCGCGCCTAGATCACTGCACTAGCATCGGATCTCTCACAGTCCATTGGACTCGAGGTTGTCTCAGGGGGTGACCCTTGGGGCTAGACAATAATAGACCGGGCCTCCATTTTGGGACAAGGAGTGGGCGGAAGTGTGTACAAGACGAGACGCTGTAAACCATCAGCGAGACGAGACTGAGCACTGCAGTGAGTTTGCAATCCAGCCAATACAATGTAAACAATAACACACTTAAGGATTTGTTTTCTTCTTCACAGTATGAGTGAATAGTAAATAAAACACAGACTGGAAAGCCACGGTCTACTACTGTATGTACCTAAGTTAGCACCATAGCGGCTGCCTGGAGGGCTTGGCCAGAGTAATTAATAAAACGGCCTCGTTCTCATTGGCGTACATGTAGTAAACACTCTGACTGACACTTTGTTTGGCTAGCACGAGCGTCATCTCAATGCGCTATCACCAGGTCAAAATACTGTGTAGACTACTAACGACATGCTCGAGAACTCAACAAACTCAAACTCTCCTCTTCCCTCAAATGGATGGGCAAACGGCGCCTACGACTTGTGACGGATACTCTTTGCCGCATTGTGACCTGCAAAAGCCCTCGGCTCAACCTATTTTGTACATCCCAATCCATGAATACGAGGTAGCCCAGAGAAAAAGCCCCGGCGGTGCTCCCCGTTCCCCCATATGCCACTATGTTATTAGGGGCACCTGTGATACTGCTACAGTACCTACTGCTACTGCTACAGTGCAGCTCTACCAGGACCAGGTTGTTGGCGTCCCGGCACCGGCGCTGAGAGCTGAAAGAGGTCATTTATTACATATAAGCAGGGACAAGGGTCAACCTCTCAAGACAAGACATGATGCTCAGAGCCTGTTGATGGATTCTCGCACTCATTAAACGAGTATTATTACCCACCTGTAAAGGCTTGTGATTGAGGCGCCATCCTTGAAAATGTTAAAACACAGGCCAGGTCTGTTCCAAGGCATTCGTCCATTTGTCTTCAATCCGGCAAGATTCTCCATCTGATGCTGGCTATTATCACATATCCAAAACTCCAAGTCATTCAGATAACATGAACCCTTGAGTTCATGCAAAGACGTGTACTATATCCATATGTGTTGCAACAGATGCTTATCTGGCCCAGTTCAAACTTGCGTTGATGAATCTTGATGGAAGAGAGACCCCATTATCAACTGTACTCCGTAGCTTTTGGTCCTTTCTCGGCCGTTCCGTCTCCGTTCCTATTCATAGCTCGCTCGCTTGCCACCATAGACGCAATACTACCTCGGATTAGACTGAAGCCAATGCCCTTGGAAAACTGAGGTTGCACGCATTGCCTAGAATCGGGATACAAGATAAAATATTCCGGACAAAAGAAGATTCCATCACATGGCAAAGATTCTTCAGACAGAGACTTGGGTTGATGTAGATTTTGCAGAGCCTGTGGACCAGGAGAAATACGGCCTGCCCACTCAAGACTAGTAACCGCCCAACGTTCCCAAGCCATTGCGCTCATCAGCCGCGATTTGATTCTGCGCAGAATGGCCTTGAATATAGAGAAGGTCTTCGGAGTTGTAGTTGTCAATTGGCTAGCGTACAGTAGGTAAGGTAGTTAGTTGGAGAGTACTCTTGTCATCACGGATGGGATGGATTTCGACAGCACAGAGCACAGATCACCACTCAGAGGCTCTGAAACCACAGCCTAGGTACTAAGACAGGTGCGGCACTGGCCTAACGTTAGACAAGAAACTATCCACCACCAACATCAGCTTCAGCTTCATTGCGTTGGCCGTGCTGCTATCATCTCATTTCCCAAACCTCAACACTCCGCTGGATCTCTGTCCTTCACCGGCCACTGCGTTCCGAATCAGAAACCCTCTGCAGAGACACAATTTCAAGGGCGCTCCGTATCTCTAACTAGATATCCCTCCAAAGCTAAAATGTCAACTGAGCAACGCGCAACTGGCGATGCCCTCATTACTTCCGAGGACCCGAACCACCCTGCAAACCTGATCCCTTCGCTATGCGCAAAGTTCTGGACTCTGGGCTGGGTCACGGGAACAGGAGGCGGTTGCTCTATTCGAGATGAGTATGTTTATGTTTACCTTGCTCGTTTTTGAAATTTCATCCTGGTTTTTTTTTTTTTTTTTACCCCGCGACCCCGCGACCCCGCGATGATGAGTTGGAGAAGGCAATATATTTATTGCAAGACTCATGATACCTGTGTATACATACCCTCCTCAAGTGAATGGGAAAATCACCTGAAACTTCTCTTGGGCATTTGCTATTGAAATAGGGGGCAAAAGTTTCTCTTAACTTACACCATGATCGCAGTGATCTCGTATACATTGCGCCCTCGGGCGTTCAAAAAGAACTCATGAAGAACACCGATATATATGTCATGGCTCTTTCTGAGCAAGATCCTAACCACAACAAGCTCAACCAGCGCACGTATCTACGATCTCCTCCCTGCTACAAGCCTTCTCAGTGCACCCCCTTGTTCCTTGCTGCTTTCACCCGCCGAGGAGCTGGCTGTTGTATACATACTCACTCTCAATGGGCTGTTCTTGTCACCCTCCTGTTGGAATCCCAAGGCCCCGGAAAGGATCGAGTTTTCGAGATCAACAACATTGAGCAGATCAAGGGCTTTGGCCGTGGCATGAACAAGACGGGCAACCTGGGCTATCATGACACCCTTCGAATCCCAGTCATCGAGAATACTCCTCATGAGGAAGACTTGACCGAGTATCTTGAAGAAGCGATGGATAAGTATCCCGACACATACGCTGTTCTCGTCCGACGTCACGGTGTCTACGTTTGGGGTGATAACGTTCATAAGGCCAAAACTCAATGTGAGAGGTAAGCAAGATATAACATGCTCACTCAGGATCTGCGAATGATTATGCTGAAATGATGTAGTCTTGATTACCTTTTCCAGCTTGCCGTTGAGATGAAGAAGCTCGGCCTTCCTTGGATCAGTCAAGTCGAGCAGATTGCTCCCCAGCGAACATAGTCGGAGAAGCAATCAGAGTTGCCTACAAATCCCAGCACCTCGACGCAACTATGCTCTTGACGAACGGGCTTGCTTACCAGGCAGTTAGTCTGAAAGCCAAATGAGGCACGGCGTTATGTGAGATGATGGCCTGAAGAAAAATCAAGGGTAGTCGATAGATGAATGCGGCCAACAACATGAGAATGACCAAGAGACGGAAATTGTCTCTCAAATAATAGAGTATGCCACCATTGCGGATTGTTACATTCGCGAGTTTGTTCTTTTTGACGGGCATCATACGTTCCAAAAATTAATTTACAGACAGCCTGCGAAGTCATGAACTTGGAACAAATCAGTGACATGACTTGTCCCATAGTTATGGACATAATGCTCAACATATTCGGGACCTCGTTGCTATGAAATTAATCATTATCCAACTTATAACTCATCTCTAGGGCGTTGCTGCTCAACAACATCAGGCTCCTCCCACATCCTCTTCTTGGGATTACCGATGTTGTCTTCATCACCCTCTGGGATGTTCCCCAGCTCATCTGCCTCTCTCACAACGTTCACAATCTTATCCACCTCTTCCAAAACTTCGGCCTGCTGCTCAGTGCCAACCTTGACGGTGGGCAATTCATCGTCCGGCAAGCCCTCCACCGGAACTCCTTTGCTCGCTTGTCCAGCCTCCTTCACCTGGCCCTGCCCCGAACCCGCGTGCATCATCGCACTGCCTGCTGAGGTTCCCAATCCAAAAATCAACCTCAGCGGCAGCCAAACAATCCACCACATCGGTCCATACAGCAGTCTTCTGAACAACAGCCAGCCGAGTGTACAAGCTAGCATGTAAAATGTCGTCTGAAGGTACCACGTATCGCTTTTCTGCGAGCGCAGCAGTGTGCCTAACAAGTCCTTGGAGCTCGCCAGCATTGCGTCCAGAGAGCCATACGACTCGTTCAGTTGCTTCAAAGCAGCAGAAGATTCTGTCAAAGTCTCATGTGCAAACTCGCTGCGAGCCAACTCCGCCTGGATCAAATCATGTGTTCGTCGTAGGGCGTTGGTCACATTAGCACTCGCACCAACGTTCTGTTGGTCATCTTCAGTGAGGCTTGATTGCTGCTTCTGAACATTCTGCTGATGGCGTGTAGGACGAGCAGTCTTTTCATCGTCAGGGTAAAGAGAGTTGGTCTCGGAGGTAGGCTGTGAAAATGAGGTAAGGAGGATCTCGCGCTCTTGTCTTTGTGCCTGTGCGAGGCTATGCTTTGCTGATAGTCGTGCTTTTCGAAAAGAGAGACGGCAGCTAAAGTACGTTTAGACATAAATACCATTTCCCTCTCAGCGCAAACTATACCTTGCAAGTTCCTTTCCAATCTGTTCCACACTCTCTTTCAATCGGTCTTTGTCATGCTCTGCACCACGCAGAAACTCCACTTCTTCCTGCAGAAGCTCATGCTCCTCTTCTCCGTCTCGTAGAGTACTCGTAATTTCTGCGCTGAGTTCGCCGCTTTCGCTGCTCTCCTCGTCGGTGGTCAGGGGCACAGATCCAGGTTGGAATTTGAGTGTTGCGAGTCGATCGATAAGCTCTTTGAGCTGTGTTGTAGTCTCTTGCAGAGCCGTCAAACGCTCCTGCAGACCCTCGAAGGACATCTTCAGCTTGTCGAGTTTGCGATATTATGCTGGTGAAGAACTGTTAGGTATATGCTGTGCAAGTCGATCTCGAAACGTGGTCCGTCATGACGTTGCAGTTACCTTAGCTGGGTGCTACCCCTTTAGGGTGATATGCATGTACCGAGACAATATCGAACCTCGAAATTTTAGCATCACCAAACTACCGGCCTATAGCTCTTGAGTGTGTAAACGACTACGTTCGACTCCCTTGCCAAAGCCAATTTTCTCTTGAGTATTTTACGAGCTTCGCCTTTTACTCGCCGTCAAGATGATCACCAAGTTTATGACTGAGGTTTCGGCCAAATTCAACCCTTTCTCGGCCTGCGCAAAGCCAGCTCGTCTGTTTCTCACATTTCTACCTCCGAATGCCCGAGCCAATGGAACAACAATCACATCAACCATCTTACCCCGAACTTCAAAAGAGCCCAGCTCCCTGCGAGTGAAATTTAGTGCGTAATACTAGAAGGCTATTTGTAGTTCCTAGGGGGTCCAATGGCTAACGAGATGCAGAGGATGGCAAGGAGCTCAACTTCGACTGCCAAAAGATCAACATTAAAGGACTTGTGGAGGAAGTAGACCGACACTCGCGTCAATTGCAGAAGGCAGCCGACTTAACCGATTAAAATATGTGAAACACATCGCTATATTGTATCACTCACTCTGCACAAACGGCGTTCAGGAAACGAACCATGTACATTTACGAACCCCGGGATGGCATAGCAGGGATTGAGGGTCTTGTATAATATTACGACAATTGGCATCATTTTTATATATTGTTCTTGAGTATCTCCGTGCTCAACTTTTGTGAAGACTACATGTCTACCATACTTCTTCCTTTTATGCAAGATGGTTGGTCTATGAACACTTAAGCAGAGGCACCGCTGATGAAGAACCACTTGTCGATGGAAGCATCGATCTTCTCGGCGGGGAGATCCTCGCTGGGAGGCAGAGGGGGGAGCTGGTCAGGAGAGACGCGAGAAGGAGAGTTCTGGACAGTGACGTTGGTGCTGTGCAAATGTTAATATCAACTGTGTTAGGAAGATAGCTTAGAGACTTACGTGGAGACACCGCCAGCAGGGGTCTTGCCAGTGATGAGACGCTCCCAGGCCTCAGCACACTCGCGGATGACATCATGGGCGTAGCTTAAAATTGTCAGTCTTGGGCTCACTGAGCCGGAGTTCAAGAACTCACCTCTTGTTCTTGCACTCGCCAGTGAAGGCAAACTGGTTCTCGGGCTTGCCATCGGGAATCTTGTAGATACGGAACCACTCGTTGGTGGCACGGAGGAGACCGGGAAGGTGTCGCTCGACATCCTCGACGTCGTTCAGCTTGGAGGCGAGAGGGTCGTTGATATCAATGACGATGACCTTCCAGTCAGTCTCCTCCTCGTCGAGGAGAGCCATGACACCGAGGACCTTGACCTGCTTGACCTGACCAGTGTAGCCAACGAGCTCACCGATCTCGCAGACATCGAGAGGGTCGTTGTCACCCTTAGCCTTGGTCTCAGGGTGAACGGAGTTGGGATCCTCCCAAGTCTGGTGATCGAGTTAGGGATGACCACGTCAGATTGGGGTAAACAATGAGCATACCTGGGGGAAGGCACCGTAGTTCCACAGGTAACCTTTGTGGGGGAAGCAGTTTCGGACGTATCGAAGCTTGCCCTTCTTGATATCCTGCTTGATGGGGTTGAGGAGCTCCTCCTTGGAGATCTAGAGTGAGGGTTTTGTCAGTATTCATGTTTTGCGTCTTGTCGGTCTGGGCAACGATTGCGCAAGGAGGGGGGAGGGGTAACATAGCACACGACAACTGTAAATGAAGCAAAGCGTGCCGAGGAGGCAACAAGACAGCAATTGATGTTGGCCGGAACATACCTCGAGCTTGGCATTGGTCCATCGAGGAATCTCGACAACCATGTTCAGGATGGTCTGCTCCTGGTTGGCATAGAGAGGAATATCATGGAAAGGAGAAACAGGCTGGCCATCCTTCTCGATGTAGACTCGGTGCTCGAAGGTGTTGGGAGCCGCAACCTTGCGGACGGTGTAGTTGGAGGCCATGTCGGGCTTCTGCTTTGAAACGGGACCTGTGGGTGAGGATGAGGAGGAAAAGTGTCGAGCAATCTGAGCTGTTCGACGGGAAGAAATTTTGGAGGTTGACGTAGCAGCAGAGTGAGAATAAGAAGAGGATGGAGGGGGCGGGGCACCACTGGTAACGACACTATTGCTCCCGCCGGGGCCTGCAGCGGCAGCGGCAGGGCTACGTGCTGCCAGCGATGCCATGTAATTGGCCCGGCCAGGTACTCGGTATGGCGACAGCGACGGCGCTGCGGAGGGACTGTACAGCAGTGTCCCAGTGGCTGTGGTGCCTGTGACTGTAGTGCGCAACGACCTCTGGAGCAGCAGAAGCCGGGAACTTTGCGGCTGTAACATCAATACTAAGCTGGTCTTTAGGGGGCGGCTTGAAGTGGAGCAGCCCCGGGGAGAAGGGTGTAAAAGGGAGAGAGGAAAGAGATTGGGAGGTTATATCAAGAGTCTACGGTGAGAAGAAACCTTATGCCTAGGCCTTACACCGCGGTCGTCGGCTGTAGTGCAGGGCTTCAAGAGAAACCGAGGTCGTCTTTTCGCGGGCACGGGAGTTGGTTTTCGGATGGTCGATACGGACCAGAAGCTAACTGGTTCTGGATATCGTGATGGGTCTCAGTAGTGCTAATTTGATTTGATCCTCATCTTCATGCCGTGTAATATATCCGCACAACACGACCGACAGCCCGAGACAAGTCATGACCCGATGAGCCTATCTCATTACACGTGCAGCTAAACGAATTGAAGTAATGTCTAAGCTCAAGGTCCTTCTTACGCTCCCCTCTTGTACTTTAGTCAATCCAAGATATTTATTGCCAAGGCGATTAATTATTTCCTTCTGCTCTGCAATCAAGCCTATCATGAAAATTCTTCTATCTCCGTAACCGGAACATAAACCGTCTTATTATTAGGCGCAACACCAACAAAATGCAGACCCCATCCATCCACACCGTTTGAAAAGCCAGAGCCCCCAAGATGCACCAGGACCCACGATACTGATCACCTCATATCGATTGGTGCTGAGTGATTCAGCAAAGAGTTGAACACGAGCCTAAGACCATAGTTTACGCCACGAGCTGGTTCATCGTCGTTTTCACTACTACCCTACGAACCTCAACAGTACACCATTTTAAACTTTTGATAGGCACGCCTATTCTGATTCAACTAACGAGACTAACTAAGCAATAATCAAAGGCTATAAACAAACAGCACTTCAAAAAGAAAAAAAGGATAAAAACCCTTCTCGTACCCCAGACTTATTAAACTTGGGAACTGGTCCCTCGACGACGCCCAGACAGACTGCGAAAACAGCAAGTGAACTTTCTCGCCTGCTCAAGAAAACGAAACTTATCGAAACAAAAGCCCAGGCCAGAATTGGCACCCTTGTTTATTATCCTGTAATTGCCCACTTAGCCAGCGACCTCAGCATAGACAGAAGACTTGGTACCCCGTTGCTCCAAAGGAGAAGTGCCGGATTCAACTGTAGCTGCCTCAGACTGGACGGGAGACAAATTGCCTTCCGAAGCCAGAGGCTCCTTTCCATTTCCCTCAAGGGTTGGCGATCGACTTTGGACTGGAGTGGAAAAGCCCTCGGCCTCAGGTCGCCACCCTCGAAGGTCATCCTCAGCATCATTTAGGATTTGGCGTGCCAGGGAGGAGTGTTCATAAGGTACTCGCGTATCGCCAGGGACCACAGGCGAATCATCGAGAAGCTCCAACAGACGGCGGCCATGTTTGGCTAGCATGATCTGCTTTTCGGCACGCTCGATGGTTGCAGCGAACTCAGCAACATAGGCTTCCTTGAGCTTTTGTCGGGTCTGTATGATTGGTCAGCCTTGCTCAAGTGGTTGATGAAGCGATGCTAGTCACAACTCACGGTGTTGGTCAATTGGGCCTCCGCCACCAAGTTCTCAGCCTCAGCTCTCACCAATTCCTGCTCGAGGACAGGCAACCTTGTGCTGCCAGGCTCCTTTAACTTCAGTTTCTGGATCTCGTCGGCAATCTTGTCCTTTTTTTCGCGGCTAGGTTGCACGCTCTTCTCTGTGTTTCGAATAGCCTTGAGTTCGGCGCGAGAATCGTCAAGAGCATGAGCATATGCGTCCTCCTGCTCGCCCATTTCGCTTAGGATAACTCCCACTTTATCCGATATATCACTAATACTCTCATCTCCGGTATGCTCACCCCATTCGGATAACTGAGTCGCGATGGAAACCCGCTCACGGCCGGCGGTCTCATGGGCGCTGATGAGATTGTTCTCCGATTTGATGAGGCGGAAGAGCTTACGGGACAGCTCAGGTTGGACCTGGCCGCGAAGTGAGTTGAACGAGAAACCTGGGCGCTTGGCTCCGGCACCAGTGCCAGAGTTGCCCTTGGATTTGTTGGATCGAATGGAGAGTGCACGATTCCTAGGAAAGGGTTTTATGTCAATCGGGCTTTCTGAATTTAGTGAGTCATGGCGTGAAGAAGAGGCATCGAAACTGAAGCGAGACATTGTATTTTGATATACAGCAAGGTTGGTTAAGGTGCGACGACATACGAAGTTTGACAATTGCTGAAGATGCTAACGGGAGCTTACATGTTGAAGACTTGACGAAGGATAACTACTATACCTAGAGAGCCAAGGTAATAGGCAGGTGAATCCTGCAGGTGTCGCTCAAGAGTAACTGCGACTCGGCCAGAATGCACCTTCTTCCGTATAGGTAGTCAGCTTTCACGTCACAGAGTATTCTTGCCTTCCCCGCTACTTATGGAACAGACAAGGCCCAACACCTCCTCACACAATAGAACAGGTGACAGCTTACAGTGGAATAAGGCGATTCAAGAATTCAGCTGCAGAGCCGCTTTGGGTGGTAAACGTAAATCAGTGCAAATCGTCTGGGTCCGGCTGGGTCAGGTCTGTTACAAGGGGGATGGATGTAAGAGATCTCCAGATGTTAAAGCTGCCGATACCAAGGCAGGGGTTGTGCAGGCTTTAAACAAGTAGAAGGGCCTTTTTGAACTGACGTTGACGACACCAACACATCTTGATCTGCCCTGCTTTCGGTAGCACAAGTACATGTTTTCAGCTGCAGCTACGCTCACAATTGGAGTAACTCGCTGTATCTGTCTTAGAGAGCCTTTGGATGTTCGGTGGCGGAATGCAGTGTGATGTCATGAGCTCCTCTAGCGACGATCCAGCCTTGCGGGACACTCCGCACCCCGCCCAGACGATACGTCAACAGGCTTTCCAAATGGTCAGAGTAGCAGCTCCAAATGACGAAGATCCGTGGCTCCCGAGAAACAAGCACGAGGCTCAGCCTTTCATGGAAGAGACATTGGTCGAATAGCGTCTTGAGATTCTTAAGTTGACCTTTTTCTACTGTCACAACTTATGGTTAACAGCCCATTGAGCCAAAGCCAACAAAAAAACTCCATCTTATTTAATTGCGCTGTGTCACCTATTCCTGTGCATTAATAACGCCCACCCTGTGTCCAATATCTTTAACCAGACAGTTTCCCCCAAAACCTTGCCCAAATAGTCATACGTTCCTCATCAATACATTAAACCCAATTGCCAATGCCGCTAAACACAGCCCGCCAAGTACCGCATGCTCTGTCCAACGTCATCGTCTCTAACTACACCCACAATTCAGCATTGGTGCCTTCAGACGATCAATAGCGCTCATAGACAACAGTGCCACTGTTTCGTGGGCTGTGGCTGTAGGACCGTCTAGAGACACTGGTGTAGCTTGCTCGGGGAGAGCGTGAGTGATGGTGGTGATGGTGATGGTGATGATGACCTGTGTATCGTCTAGAAGGTGTAATCTCTTCGTGATAGTAGTACTTGGTCCTGGACTTGGGTTCACTGCCGAAACACATCCTGGTGGTTGTTTGAGGGTTTGTTCGGCGAGAGTGAGACTGGCCGTAGCTGTGATAGGACAGGATTAGTCGAACGAGATCGTTAAAGCGACTGGAAAGCGAGGCCCTGATTGATCAGCCTCAACTTGAGATATTGGTTGTTGAATTATAAATGCAAAATAATGTGTAAGGCTTCGAGGAGGGTTCTCATGTTCAATCTTATACCAGTGCCCTGGTCTTCTTTGCCCGGTTTCTTTTGACTAACCCATGCTGTCAGAACCTGGCGCAGACAAGGAGAGGGTCCCCAGCCAGGGTGGCCATTCGGAGCCTGTCTCGCCCACCCATCTCAGGCTCAACTGGGAGACACAGTCCCTCCACACATACTACACTTCGCGTAGTGCCAAGTCCGTGTTAGAACCTGGCAAAGTCTGTACATACAAGAGGCTATCAAAAGAGGCTGGGCCTACCTGGCCTACGGAGTTGCCCGCCTCTACGGATAATGGCTTGGACCCTGTCCTTGGTGGTGGCTTTGCTGTCTTTATCACAACATACAAAGTCGAGAGTAGGTATTTGACTGTCATCTGATGTTTCTTGCGTCTTGAAAACTGGAAACCTAATCCATTTACCAATATGGTCCTCTCTATTTTACACTTTTACATCTTTCCCAGCAGCTGCTTCCAGGCTCCTCATCATGTAAAGGTGAAGACCTCTCAATCAAAAGGCACGTTCCGTTTCTATTAAAGCGTCTATTTCTTAGGCTTAAATCCCACCTGCACCTGGCCCAATGCCCAGGTAGTGACAAATACTACCATGGCACTGGCAAAGATGACCAAAGGTTTTCGAAGAGCGCTCGAGAGAGGCGCATCGTAAGAGATGATAAGTTGGCGGTCTCGGAACTCATCAACCAGGTTTCGCGCCTTGATGCTGACGGCTGTTCTGCCGACAGTATCGAGGTAGGTTCTGGTCAGATCAACCGAGGTAGATACGATCGATGATTCGGGAATGTTGGTGTGAAACTTGACGTTCCTGTATCAAAATTAGCAAAGGTACAGATAATGCTTGGACTGTCGGCTTACTCGGCGCCTTCTGGAAGGAGAACATTGACGTTGATGTGCTCATACTCAACGCCTTCTGGCTGCTTGGGGCCTTCGATGAAAGGAATCCGGAGTACGAAACTACCAGTGACGGTCTTTCGCAGGAAGTTAGAAGCATCGGAGTTCCACCCAATAGTGAAAGGGTACCTCCATCCACCAAAAAGAGGGTATCGCGGCTTTAGAACAAGAAGAGCGTCTCGGTTGTCGGTTCGCCAAGTAGACGTTGTGACGTTGCCGATCACATCTGTATAGTAGGCGTCCACGCTTCCGCCTGGAAGAGGAATTCGCAATTGGTCGAGGTAATGCGAAGGTCGAACTCCTGCAACCCCATGCTGACGGTACAACGAATGCTGAGAATATTTGATTCGATCGAAGTTGTCAGAAAGGTTGGCACCGCCGTGATACATCTCGTAGTGCTCCTCGAAGGCGATGTTACCGCCCCAGTGGCTGACTTCAATCAAACGGTCGAGCTCCTTGACATGAATAACCGGTTTGGTAAACTGAAAGCGAACGTTTGCAGGGGAGACAGCACCGGCGGGCTTTTCATCGAAGGGACCATAGATGAGCTTGGTGCCCTGCTTTACAGGAAACTCCTTGGCCTCGCCACTGCCTGGAAGTTTTGTATAATCGGGGACATCGGCCGAAGCAGCCTTGATCTCGGTCTTCTGCTTCTTCGTGATGTAGGCAGATGGCGCATAAACGGAAAAGTTGAAGCTCAGGTATTGGTCATCGTCCTGGGAAACGGCTACGGGGAGAGGAGTGTAGGCTTTCAGGTAATAGTAGGTGATTCCGAGTGTTTGTTGAGCACCAGGCTTGAGCGGCGTGGGCAGTCGGATACGATAGTACTGAACATCACTATATTGCACCGTTAGTATCCAGCTGCGACATAGTCAGGCTGGAAGACACATACCTGAGAGGATCGTACTCGACAATTTCGGCCACGAACGGTCCGGCGTTCGCATCCTTACGATCCTTAACCTCGAAACCTCCTATACGAGGAAGCTGTTCGGTAGTAAATGGCACATAGTACTCTGTCTGCGGCTCCTTTGCAACGTTCTCGACGAGGACATTGATCTGTTCCTTTACGTAGGTCTTCTCTAGAGAGATGACATGCACCAAATTGGCGTTCTTGAAAACCTGTGGAGGCTTGAAGTCGACGGGCAGGATGACCTTTGATGTCTTGGAGTCTGTAGTTGCGCCAGCGAGCGCGACAGATATGAAGCTAAAGAGCGCCGTGGTGATGGCGAAAGGCTTCATGATGACGGCTTAGGATGGGGATACACTCATTTATTGAGAGATCCGAAGCTGTCAAGAATGAAGTTTTGTTGTGGCCGTGTACCGCAAGGTAATTGTGGTCAAAGGTTGATTAATGCAAGCTCGCAACTCTCGAGACAACTCAACTTCTAGACCCTCCTGAGACAGCTCCCCAAAAAGCATACGTTGCCCATTTGGCGCGTCAGCGGAAGCTTCAGGGTAGGTTCCATAGCTAGCTCGTCTAACCAATGAAAACGTGGCTAGATCGCAGCTCGGGAGAATCGTAGCGCCGGACCCGGACCCCCGGTACCTTAACTGAAAGGTGCGTTACATGCAGTGGCCTGAGCACCACACTTCCTCTTGATGAGGCGGGAGATACCTAATCGCTAATAAACGGCAGAAGAACCAAGTACCTAGCCTTGGAGACCCCCCCCACGAAGGTGGCTTACTGGGACCTGACATCATGTTACCAAGCTGGAGCTTGAACTGCCGCGGCCGACCTCCATGCTCCCCAGCTCATGATGGTTGAGAGCAGTAAAACATGTGCACATTCGGGGTATCATGAATTCCAATACTAATTGTGACTTGGGTTCAAAGAGACGGCATTTATCAAGAGATCCAACTGAAAAAACGCAATTGGAACTGTAATGTGTAGTGTGACTTTCTTTCAGTCAGAGTAACCACTAATAAATACCAGTGGCCCCCTCCATCAACGGCCCGACAAGATAGGCTCCAGTTGGAATTGAGGAGAAGAGACTCAACCCACACGCATCTCAGACCACGAATGTCTAAGCGTGAGGTGCCTGAGTTCTCGTTCAGGCTAGTATAATTATTGAGGAGAGATGTCTCTTGTTTGCTTACTTCCTTTTGCAACGAAGCGGTCAATCGACCAACCCACGAAGGGTACAGAGGTGGCTCGGGTGCCTATAGTACCTTGGTGAAGGGGAGCAGACACAAGTAAGGTACCTATTCAGTAGAAACCACCTAGGTGCAGGCCTACACACCTATATTTTGGATACCTACATACATAGCATGTACTAAGTTAGTTGAGGGCCAAGACGGCGGAGACCTGGGACGATCTGGCTGTTGCCAATTGGCCACAAGATATAAGATAAAGTACATGCCAACCTTTATTTGTAGGTAGATGTACTTTGCTTCTGGCCGATTGATGACATGAGAAGACAACTAATAAGTCAACTCCCTGCAAATCTCCCGCGCAACGGCCTGTCCTGACCTCGACTCACCTCAATTTAGTCCAGTCCAGTCCCATCAAGACCTGCTAGTACCTACCTCACTTAAGGTACCTACGTAAGGTGCTTTCTGCTCCACCTCCCTTCCATCCATCCCATCCCATCCCATCCCATCCATATCTGGACTGCTTTAAAAACCCTGTATCCCCCTACCTACACCATCCTCCTCATGCTCCTCAACCTATTCTAAATTCTGAATTGTGTTTCTTTCCTCTCGTGAATACGTTTTTCACCCTACAAAAGTTTCCACGGTGACCTACGCGCTACGAAGCTTCAACAAGACACTACCCCGCCAAATCCGAACCCCGCCAAAAGTCAAACCTCCCTCATCAAAATGGTCGGTCTTGGTCCTCGACGTCCTCCCTCCCGAAAGGGTACGTATACTCAAATGCTATCACTTATTATGCTATGGCGCCCCCACGATCGAGAAACTCTATAAATCGTTATCTGGGAGCATCAATTGATGCTGGCCACGAGCTGTTGCTTGTCCATGAAGAAGAAGCTTGCTCAGTGGGGCAGAACCAGCCAAAATGCGCCGCGATGACGATGCTTCTCCATCCTCTACCACATTCCTGGTGACGAACCTTGGAGACAAGACGAAGTCGTCTTCTAGAGTCACGACAGTGAAAAAAAGCCGTCGTGCGAGATCGAGAGCCATCCCCATTGGCTCTTGGGGCTCGGCCAAGAATCGACAGCAACAATGATAATCGACTGTGCATGCATCTGTGACCTCAAGTTTCGGGGTAACAATGAATTTGCAGATAAGGTGTATTACGTGAGCTTGTACTTCGTGGTTACTGAATGCTATTGGGCTTGACAGCTGGCAATCACTGTCCTACTGTCAGAGTGTAGATGCAGAGTTTGTTCAGTGACCATGCAGCACTGAAGTCAAAATGCGCTACCCTTCTGTTAACCTTTCTCTCCTCAGAGTCTCTTGTTCTTCCAACCACATTCAAGCTAAAAAATACCAGCCCGCTCAAATCTCCGTTGCTAACGATAAATCATGTCAGGATCAATGGCCGATGTCCCTAAGGATCTCGCCGATGAGATTCACAAGCTTGAGAAGCTCTTTACGGTAGAGGCCGCTAAGCTCAAGGAGATCACCGACCATTTTGTCTCCGAATTAGCCAAAGGTGAGCCCTACTGCTCTGCAGACCACAGGGACGACTGTCTGACTCTCAATAGGCCTCAGTGTTGAGGGGGGTAGCATCGTGAGTATGAAACAGACATCTTCAATCCTGCTTCTAACTAAACCCATAGCCTATGAACCCTACCTGGGTCATGTCATACCCCGATGGCTACGAAACAGGAACTTACCTGGCCCTGGACATGGGCGGAACAAACCTGCGAGTCTGCCAAATCACCCTGACCGAAGAGAAATCCGAGTTCGATATCCTCCAGTCCAAGTATCGCATGCCCGAGGAGCTCAAGTCTGGTACATCTGAAGAGCTTTGGGAATACATTGCCGAGTGTCTTTACCAGTTCCTCGAGACTCATCATGGAGACTGTAGCAAGCTGGAGAAAATTCCTCTTGGTTTCACATTCTCATATCCTGCCACCCAAAACTATATCGATGAGGGTATCCTGCAGCGATGGACCAAGGGCTTCGACATTGATGGTGTGGAGGGCAAGAACATCGTTCCCATGTTTGAGGAGGCCCTGAAGGCTCGCGTACGCTGAACATCACCCTGAAACCTCAAGAATCGCTGCTGATCATGTGAATAGGGCGTCCCCATCAAGCTTGCAGCTATCATTAATGATACTACTGGCACATTGATCGCTTCAGCCTATACCGATACCGCTATGAAGATCGGTTGCATCTTTGGTACTGGCTGCAATGCTGCTTACATGGAAGACTGTGGTTCCATTCCTAAGATTGCCGACCTGAATTTGCCCGCCGACCTGCCCATGGCCATCAACTGCGAGTGGGGAGCTTTTGACAACGAGCACAAGGTCCTTCCCCGAACTGCCTACGATGTGACTATCGATAAGGAGTCTCCTCGCCCAGGACAACAGGCCTTCGAAAAGATGATTGCCGGTCTCTACCTGGGCGAGATTTTCCGACTCATCCTTGTTGACCTTCACGATAACAAGGCCATTCATATCTTTGAGAACCAGGATATCGCTCTGCTACGCAAGCCTTACTCCCTCGATGCTTCCTTCCTGTCTGCTATTGAAGAGTACGTATTTTCCTTCTTCTTCTTTTTTTGCTGGGTTTACGCACACTGCTAATTTTCTGCTTTAGGGACCCCTGGGAGAACCTGACTGAGACGTATGATCTCTTCGTCAAGAAGCTGAACCTGAAGCCCACACGCCCCGAACTGGAGCTTGTTCGAAGGACCGCCGAGCTCATCGGCACACGTGCTGCTCGCCTTTCGGCTTGTGGTGTCGCTGCTATCTGCAAGAAGAAGGGATACGAGTCTTGCCACGTCGGTGCTGATGGTTCTGTATTCAACAAGTACCCCTACTTCAAGGAGCGAGGAGCTCAGGCTCTGCGAGAGATTCTCGACTGGCCTGCGAAGACCGACAAGAAGGCCGAGGACCCTATTGAGGTTCTTACTGCCGAGGACGGCAGTGGTGTCGGCGCCGCCCTGGTTGCCGCCCTAACCCTTAAGCGGATCAATGAGGGCAACATGGCGGGTATTCTTCATCCCGAGAACTTCAAATAAGCATGAGCGAAAGTCGATTGATGAAAGGCGCGTGATGGGTATCAAAGGTTAATATTAGGATTGGACGAAAAACGAAGATAGACGTGGACTTGAATGAAAGCACGAATAGAGACGAAGGGTTTCTTAAAGACTATCAAGAGCGTGTGCCACTGACAGGACAGGAATTCTTTTGATGGATACATTCGTCTAGCCCATGAATGTGCAAACAGGCAGCCGGTATTCTGCGAGACGAAGTTAGCTTGATAGTGATGTAAAATATATGGGTATAGCTTACTGTCTAGGGTCCAGTATCGTCTCCGTACGCCCTCCCACTCTCCCTCGCCAGCCTTTTCTAGACCAGACATGTCTACATCACTCTCCTCCCACTCGACATCGAGGCCTGCATCGGCGCACTGCATCTCGACCACCTTGGTGTATACGTCGTAACAGATCTTTCTGTCAGCTCCAAGGCCGTTGAAAAAGCTGAACTTGCCATCCTGGTCCATGATGCCGATGATGCACTCAGAGAAGAAGTGACGTAGCTGAGAGTAGTCTTCGCCAAAGGTGTCGAAGTAAATGGCATCGTAAACCTCACCATCTTCCAAGAGTTTTGGTACAATATCTTGCCATCTGCCCTTGTACACTTTAAAGGCGCCCTCTTCAGGGCCGCTCTTCTCCCAACTTGGGCCAAATTTGGATTCATCTGTGGAGAGGTGCTCAAGGACGCTCGGGTGTGCCTCGATGATATGATGACGCGAGGGCTTCAAATCAGCGAACATGCCATCAACAATACCCATGCCGAAACCAATGTTGAGGATACGTTTGCCAGGGGCTGAGTCGGGAATCAGAGCGGCAACCGACCGGCGCATGATATCGGTCTCCCATGCCATCATGACACCGTTGAGGTCAGAGTCGACGAGTTTGGCATCATCATATACAAGTTTCGACTTTAGATATTCCTCACTTGTAACTTGCTTCTCTTGAGCGTCGGGAGGGATGAACTTGGGTTCTTCTGGTTGAGGGGCGGTGTCTTGAGCGGATACCAGTTGAGGAGCCTCTTCGTCATCTTGTTCGTGTTCAGCTTCCATCTCTTCGTCACCGTCATCTGAACCAGATGATAGTGCTTCATAATCCCCCATAAGAGCGAACAGTAGTTCAGCTCGCACTCCAGCCTCTACACAAAGATTGTATAGAGGCTTACGGCCAAGTCTGAGGGCAAGGCACCCCGGTGTCTCATTGTTGCTATCGACATCGTTCCAAATCGCACCTCTCAGGAAGAGATCGTGGACTATCTCTTTAGCCTCTTCAACGGAGCCATCCTCTTCCTGGTCGTCATCGTCCCCAGAAGCAGGCCCGCAGGCTCGGATAGCTGCATGTAGGGGTGTCTCCCCAGTCTTGGGGTCCTGAGCATTTGCCTTGCCGGTGGTTTTTAGCAGTTTCTGCAGACCACTTCTATCATGACCCCAGGCATGGTACAAGACTTGTCGAATCTCGTCTGGGCAATCGGAGGATATGCGCGCCAGCATAGAATCATCGATTTTGGTAGCCATGATGAGGGGCACGAAATAAAAACTGTGATCGCGGGGTTGAGGGGCACGGAAGTTTGGGGATGGGTGAACAATACCCGAGCTACAAGGGTTGAGCAACGAGTGTGCACCTGTCTATCTACGCATATGGTAAGGTTGAAGCTGATTTTTCGAGTTGAGGCTGTAAAAAAGAATCAAGGCCAAGTTTGTGCTAAAGGTTGGATCTACAGGCCTGGAGTTTGATGGTCTGTGAAGCATCCTGACCCAGAAAAACTGGGGGCCGTCTGCATGGTGCAAAGAAAACAGAATACAATGGTAAAAATCTCGCATTAGCTATAGCAAAGGTCTTGTCTCATAGTGCTATATCAGGTACTAAATAATGATATCGTTCGAGTTATCAATGTGCAGAGATATAAACATTCCCTCGCAGTTTGAAAGTATAGGCTCTACCTTGGTTAGGACCGTTAAAGGGATATGATTTTTATTCCTCCAGGGTATCGAATTCGACACCGAGCCTCAACATATTTCTCCACCTTGTCTGCTTGTGTTGTTAGATGGTCTCCATGGCTGAATGGATCCACTCTCACAATTGGGCATGCAATGCCGGTCACTGGCATTTACACGTGCATGAAGGATGTTGCCGACGGGCTCAATTGGCGAATAGGACAGTATCATCTCACTTGCTAGGTACAGTCCATGCACTTTTATTTAGCTTCAGCTTGTATCCCTTGGATGTATGTAAAATATCACTGGCACATGCCTGCGAGAAGCCCCAAATACCTATGTTAGTAGCTTAGCCTCGGGGGGGCAAGAAAACAACAGACCTTGATACGGTATGTCAAAATAAACACAGTAAAAGTCATTCTAAGCTTAGGCTATATCGCCTAAATCTTTTTGTCACTTAGGATCGAGGTCCTGAGTTTTCTTTCCTCCCCTAGCTTAGGTACGTACCAGGTATGGAAGAACGGCCGCTAAGAAATACGCGCGGACCCTCGCTTCAGCAGCACCAGTTTTTCTTGTCTGCCTCCCCTGTCCCTCTCTCGTTCATACCTTACCTAGCCTCGCTCGCCATTAAGTTTCCTTCAGTGACGTGCACGTTCTTGTAGCCCCCAACATGATTCGCCAATCGTCTCAGGTTCAGAGCTTGTCTCGAACAGAGCTCTCGACCGTGATAATGCCAACTAAACCAATGTCGGCCTGTTGCTCCACATAACGCCCGACCTAAAGTCAGAGACTCGACGCCAACGATAACAAGACAAAGCGAAGCGACGAAAGAGTTCAGATCAGGTCAAGGCAAGACAAGGAAACCTAGAACTTTTCTCGTACATGCCGCGCCGTAATCGACTTACAGTGCTACGGTTACCTTGCATATTCTTTGAAATATTAGTTCGTCCGTGCCTACCGACTCGGAAGCCCTGACTTGACCTGTTTTGTTACGCCTCGGTCATCTCGTAACTTTCGGCGACACCAAAAACATTGTCTCTCTCGCCCTCCTCTTCTCTTATTATTGTCACCAGGTAAGCCAGCGAAAGATTTGTATCATCAGCATTCGTCGATTGACTTCCTCGACTGCATCGTGATCAAACGTCTCATATCTCTTCAATCATCATCAGTCTTTGCTATTCGAGCTCAATTCCTTGGATGTCGTATCCAGCTTCTTCAATGCGCACATGCTGATCGTCCAAGACCTCAAGACACGTTCCAGAACCTGGCTCAGCACCCGCGACGGCAAAAATCTCTCTGTCCGACCCGGCGTCGTCGTCATGAAGTTCGGAGAGCAGTTACGCTCCAGCGTTATCCAGGAGTATCAGTGGTACTATATCGATTACGATGGTTTGAAAAATGAGCTCAAGAGACCTACCGGCCCTTTGAAGGCCGGCAAGGGCCCGGAATGGACTGAGGACGACGAGACTCGCTTTGTCGAGAGGCTCGAGGTAGAGCTCGAAAAAGTTCACACCAAGCAGAAGGTCAAGGCCATGGAGATTTCCCGTCGAATTGCTGTGAGCGAACGCGAAGTCAAGGATGTGGTTAATCGCCTGAATGAGCGTGGACTTGGCGAGAATGGCCCTAGCGAGGAAGAGTTCATGCTTCTCGAAGAGGACCTCAGCGACATCATAGCCGATGTCCACGACCTTGCCAAGTTTGTGCAGCTCAACTACACCGGGTTTTACAAGATCATTAAGAAGCACGATGTGAGACTCAAAACCATTGGAAACAACGTAGCCGTTGCCTAACAAAAGTTCCAGAAAACGACCGGATGGCACCTAAAGCCCGTTTTCGATAGCCGACTCAAAGCCAAGCCCTTTTACAAGGAAAACTACGACGCCGCCGTCATCAAGCTTTCGAAGCTCTACGACCTTGTCCGAACTCGCGGAAATCCCGTCAAGGGTGACAGTGCTGCGGGTGGAGGCCAGGCCAACTTCATCCGACAAACGACTAAATACTGGGTGCACCCTGACAACGTTACGGAGCTGAAGCTCATCATCTTGAAGCACTTGCCCGTTCTCGTCTTCAATGCCAACAAGGATTTCGACCAGGAAGATTCAGCCATCACATCGATTTACTACGACAATCCCGACACTTGGGACTTGTATGAAGGTCGACTGAAGAAAACTGAAGGTGCCGAGGCGATCCGACTTCGATGGTATGGAGGCATGAAGACAGAGACAATCTTCGTCGAGCGCAAGACTCACCGTGAAGATTGGACAGGTGAGAAGTCTGTCAAGGCTCGATTTGCCATGAAGGAGAAAAACGTCAACGCGTACATGAAGGGAGAACTGCTCCCAGCCGCCATCTTTGAGAAGGCACGCAAAGAGGGCAAGAAGCCTGAGAAGGCAATTGCTGAGGACGAGCGATTGGCTTCTGAGATCCAATACTCGGTTATTAAGAAGGGCTACAAGCCCGTTTGCCGATCTTTCTATAACCGCACTGCGTTCCAGCTCCCCGCCGATGCCCGTGTCCGAATTTCGCTGGATACGGAGCTCACAATGGTACGAGAAGACAATCTTGACGGCCGTGTCCGTTCTGGAGACAACTGGCGCCGTATGGATATCGGCGTTGACTATCCCTTTTCGCAATTGCCTGCCGAAGACATCGAGCGGTTCCCTTATGCCGTTCTGGAGGTCAAGCTCCAGACGCAGACCGGTCAGAAACCACCTGAGTGGGTTCGCCAGCTCATCTCATCTCACCTGGTGGAGGCCGTGCCCAAGTTCTCAAAGTTCATCCACGGTACGGCGACGTTGTTTCCCGATAGAATCAACCTCCTGCCTTTCTGGATGCCTCAGATGGACGTAGACATCCGCAAACCCGTTACTCATGACTTTGGTATTCGACGACCCGGGTTGTCAGGTACCACCAATACATCTGATGACGACGAAGAGCTTGACTCGGACGACGAGGAATTGCAGGCTACTGGCCGCAACGGCACCAACGGCGAGTCGAGCGCACAGGGCGCTCGTGGTCTCCGTGAGCTCCCTCCTATTGACATGGAGGGCCAGATGACAGACCTTCCCGCGGCCGATGAAGACTATGCGATTTACAACTCAGATGATGAGTATGATGAAAGATACGAGCTGGCGCAAGCCAAGAGAAGTGGAGGATGGCGCTACTACTCGACTTTGCTGTCTGCCAAGACTCGACATATCAGACAACATTTTGGAAAACACGTGGTTTCTGCTCTCAAGCTTGCTATTCCTGCGCCTAGAAGCACGCAGGTTGAACGCAGCGACCGGCTGCAAGCCTTGTTTGGGCACGATCCTATCCAGACTAAGAAGTTTAAGGCGCCCCCTGGCAAGAAGATCTACGTGCCTGTACGCGTGGAGCCCAAGGTATATTTTGCGGCTGAAAGAACATTCTTGGGATGGGTAAGTACTTTGATGACAACAGTACGAGTTCAATTACTAATACGTTTCGTTTGATAGCTCGAGTTTTCTATCTACATCGGCACAATTGCTGTCACGCTACTCAACTTCGGTAGCCATCCCACGCGTACCCACTTCTTGATTTCTGGCCTCTTTACTGTATTGGCTATTGCAAGCCTCGCTTACTCTGTGTTTACGTATCTCCACCGAAGTAAAGGCATCCGAGAACGTAAGGCCATTGCGTTCTACGACCGTTGGGGTCCAAGCGTTCTCTGCGTAGCTCTGTTCGTAGGCGTAGCTGCGAACTTTGGGTTTGAGGGTAATGAGAGAGGCATCTGGTAGGGACAAGGAGTCTTGGTTTTGGTGGGCTTTGTTGCATGCATTTTTGTAGCGGTGTATTGTGCAAGGCTTGGTTCGGTTTCCTTTTGTATAATATGAGTTTCTCAGTTGAAGAGGTGGAAGCGATGGGCTAGTTTAGAAAGTTGAATACTGTAATGCAGTTAGTGAGCTCAGCAAAGTTAAAAAGCATACAGAAGGAGCAGTATTGGAAACTAGTTTACATTTCTTGACTGACGATTGACTCTGTCATCAGTCTTGGTGTTGTCGATTTCTGTCAGATGTTGAGGATGGTCCTGATAGTCTCAAAAGGTCAGCCGCTTTCACCAACCCTCTTTGCAATCTCTTTGACTTCCATTTCATGGAGAGTATCCTGACCCAACGAATTTGAGTCCATAGCCCTCAGTTACAGTACCTCCGCGGCAGTACGGAGTCGCGTAACCTCATTCCCACTAGTCGCCGCCACTATACAGATAGCTCATAGCTTATAGTCCAGCATATGATAGTACCCGTGATTGGCGATGCGCATTGTATCGACGCCAAGGCTGTCAACTCCCAAATTATATCTGATTCTAGGCCACGGTCTCTATGTTGAACCAACAACAAACACCCTGGGAGTCAAGTGGCACTAGTCCAACCTAGAGGCTTTACTGTAAAGGTCGCCTTGGTCTAACTAGTGCATAGTAAACAGGTCGAGGCCAATGGACACAGAAGCAACTAAATCCACCAAGATTGGAAGGAGGAGTGATGCACTAGTCTGTGATACAGCAGGTAGGTATATAAAGACTTGACGGTCAGACAGGACCGTATCGCTCAACTCTACTCACTCATCCATCATGGTCGTACTAAAGACCCAGTCCGAATTCGGACATGCTCCTCCTCCTCAGGCTCCCTACAGTGTTATCACTAATCTTCCGGGATGGGATGTGGCGAGGGCCATTCGAGAAGGTGATCCTGCTCCTATGAAGAAGCTGGTTCACATATATCCTCGCTTCATGCCCACGCAATATTCTGCCCAAGTAAGTGCACATGGATTTGAGAATAATGTATGTACTGATGATGCTGGCTTCAGCTTGGGCATGAGATCGCAAAACGTCTTGGCCATACCGACAAGGCTGCGTTGGTTTATCTCAACCCTGCGATATGGCCATATGTTCTTCATCATGTCACCCACGAGAACCGTGGAGACAAACGCTTGACAGTCCAAGACGTCCTTCTCAAATGCGTCGACATAGCAGGCCATAGAGTATATATTGTTCTCGTTAGTCCAGCGGCGGTGCCTGCTGTCATGCTCACTTGGCAGAATCCAGGACTCGGAATCTCTATTCGTGGAGCTGAGGATCTTCTCAAGAGCATAGACACTATCAGGGAAGTTCCCTTTGAAGCTGAAAAGGGCCCTATCCCATCTCCGACTTGGACTCCCGAGAGCGAAGCCCATGGTAATCTCCGGACGAGGATCGTCGACCTTCTCCATCGTGCACCGATCGACGCAGACAAGGTGAAGTGTACACCGAGCGATGTATTTCTGTACCCAACGGGCATGGCTGCTATCTTCCACTCCAGCTCTCTGTTGGCAAAGCACCGACCTGGCACTATCGTCGTGCTGGGCATCATCTTCCATAATACATACCATCATCTTATAGAAGAATGCCCGCAAGGACTGAAGCATTTTGGAAAGGTTGATAAACAAGGTCTTTCGGCCTTTGAAGATTGGCTCAAGCATGAGAAGGAAGAGGGAAGATCTGTTAGCCATGCATTCGTGGAGGCTCCTGGAAATCCAACCTTGGAGACTGTCGATACGAAACGTTTGAAGGAACTAGTAAGTGCATCTCATATTGCCCTGCTCTGCCCTGCCCTCCTGCGGGTGAGCTTGCTGCTGACATCCCATAGTCTGAAGAGTATGGATTCTTTCTCATCGTCGACGACACGATCAGTGGTTTCGCCAATGTAGACGTCCTATCCAGCTCAGACGTCCTCCTTTCATCTCTCACTAAGTCCTTCAGTGGCTATGCCAATGTCATGGGCGGTTCCATCGTCCTAAATCCCATTTCTCCCCATTACCATAATCTTCGGGCTCTTTTCAAAGAGTCTCACCATAATGAGCTCTTTTCTTCCGACGCCAAAGTCTTACTCTCCAATTCAAAGGACCTCCTTGACCGTACCAAGATTCTGAACCGGAACGCTCTCGCCATGGCCAACTTTCTCAGCAGAGCTAGCTCGGCCCCAGACTCTCCTGTGGTCAATGTGCAACATCCTAGTCAACTTGGGAGCAAGTCAAACTACGATGCAATTCTAAGGCGAGCAACACCAGAACTGCCAGAGCCTGGATACGGCTGCCTCCTGACTGTTGAATTCTCAACTGTCGAGGCTGCGACAGCGTTCTACGACAGGGCAGGCTTCTATCCGAGCCCTCACCTTGGCGGGCATGTCACAATCATGTTTGCGTACAACATGGTCGTCTTTGGTAAGCAACCCGACGAGAAGGCGTATATGCATGAACTAGGAGTCAGGGAAGCAAGTGTGCGTATCTCGGCTGGTCTAGAAAATGAACAAGACTTGATCGACACTCTAAGAGATGCTCTGGAAGCTGCTACTAAAGTCATGAAAGGGGCTCAGACCGGGCATTAGCCCCCCGGTACAGGTTTCAAGGCTGGTAGAATGACCATAGCATTAATCAAATTACACATGTCCACGTCTATCTATCACCCACAATATGCCCAACGCCTGACCCCAGCCAGGAGGTTCATCATCGTACAACATTTGATCCTAATAAACCTCATCAACTCATCTGCATGGTATATCATTCAACGTTGAGTGAGCCCCGTGCTCATCACTTCTACGCAACAGAGGTCACTCTGCGGATGGTCCTTCTTGCTCCTTCGCCTGTGATCATGATGGCGGTCTCCGCCTCAAGAGCCCTCATCACGTCGTTGAACTCGGACTGTTCGACAGGAATGCTGGCGCCCTCGCTCAGTCGGCGAGCAACATCAGTCCAACGCACGGTGTTGCCGCCAGCTGTCATGTCGTCCAAGAGGCGTAGGAGAGCGGTACGTAGCTCATCGCGACGCTTGCGATCAGCAGCACTTGTTCCCTCAGTGAGGAGACTCATGTCAATACGTCCCTGAGAATCTGTGGCGGCGGTCTTGAGGGCGCTCTGAATGAGACGATTGGCCTCGCGAACATCGTCACGTGTGACAGTCTCAGCAAGGCGCATCTTGGCATGAGCTTCCGAGAGACGGATCATACTCTCAAGCTGACGGGTAGTGGCAGTGATACGCTTGTCAGCGGCGCGGACATCTTGTCCAAGGGAGCGCATGGCAACATAGCAGTCGACCAGTTCCTGAGCCGCTTCTTGTGAGATGGTAGGTTGGATCTTGGATCTCGCATACGAGATATAGAGAGTGAGGAACTCGACTGGCAGAATATCATTCTGGTTGGGAGCGGATTGGGGCTTGTCCTCGAGATAAAGTGACAAAAGATGCTTGGCTAAGCGTCGATCGTTCTTCTCATCGGCATTGTCTAGGATGAGGTACACGAGATCAAATCGCGAGAGGAGGGTAGGAGGGAGGTCAATATTTTGAGGAACAGGAAGATCGGGGTTGTACCGACTGCCGATAGGGTTTGCGGAGGCGAGGATACTGGTTCGCGCATTGAGAGTGGTGATAATACCAGCTTTGGCGACCGAGACGGTCTGTTGCTCCATCACTTCGTGGAGTACGGAGCGTGTGGCATCTGACATCTTATCAAACTCATCGATGCAGCAGACACCACCGTCTGATAAGACCAGGGCCCCAGATTCGAGGACAAGCTGTCTTGTTTCTGGGTCGCGGGTGACGTACGCAGTTAAACCAACGGCTGAGGATCCCTTGCCACTCGTGTAAACACCGCGGGGGGCAATCTTGTGCACGTACGAAAGCATCTGCGACTTAGCTGTCGACGGGTCACCACAGAGGAGGACATTAATGTCACCTCGATATTTGGGACTGCCACCCTTGTGAAACGTCTTGTTGGTGCCCCCAAAGAGCTGCAGCAGGATGCCCTTCTTGACGTCGTCCATTTCGTAGATCGAGGGAGCTAGGGAACGAGCAAGAAGCTCGTAGATATCATCACGGGCGGCTGTCTCCCGGATCTTCTCTTCGTCCTCAATCGTAATCTTCCGTGTCTCTTCGATGCCGTTCTCTCCAGCTTCAGCTTCCTCCTCACCAGCGATACCAAGCGTAGAAGGATCAGCTCCCATACGCTTCTTATCGACCTTTTGAATGTGGAGAACGTCAACATATGTCTTGTGCACACTCTTGAGGGCTCGCTGGCGGGGGTTGACACGAACAGGGCTGACACGGAAGATACCTGTCAACTCGACACGGTCACCGGCCTTGCAAAAATCGACCAGCTCGTTGTAAACGCAGACCGACACCGAATGAGGCGTCTGACCAGCAGGCACAGCATCAGGTGTCTCCTGAAGCTTAATGACCTGCTTGTCCTCGAAGGAACATCTGTTGTGCACGATCAACATGGAGTTCTTGGACTTGCAAATCTCACGAGGACACTCGGTGGGCTCGCGAATTTTACCACGATCCAAGCCAACATTGACAGAGTGGTTGCAAACATTGCAACGAAAGAAGGCATCTTTCATATCAGGAATAACGGGGGTTGTTCGGATAACGAGACCCTTGATGCTGATCAAGCGGTCCATATCTGGTCCATGTTAGTCGAAGGAAGGGATAATTTTAGTAGGGTATAACTTACCAGAGGGATTCAGATCTCTCAGGTTGGTGGTCTTGTCCAGACCAAATGGTCGAACCACATAGATAGATGAAGCTACTTGATCCTCCAGCGAAGCCTGCTGTTGTTGATCTGGCTGTGTTCTGGGTGTGGGCGCCTCCTCGGGTCTATCTGAGCTGGGAAAGACAGGTTCTGAGCTCTGAGTGCTCTGTTGGGAGGCTTGATGGCCAGCGCTGCTCTGCGATTGACGGTTTCTCAAAGTCTCAGCCCGTGCAATCTCGACCATCATGTCATGAACGGACTGATCCATGACTGGCACGATTTCCTGGGGGTAGGCTTGAATTTGATGCCATAGCTTCCGGGTTGGTGGATATAGATTCAGGTCAGAGATATCAAGATAAAGTCGTGTGGTTCCCAAGAGCAACATGTTCTCCAGAGCCTCCCAATATGGCTTTGACTCTGCATCAGGAGCGTTCTGAACGTCTTCATCTGACGCACCATCGCGGTACATCCGATACTTCTGTGTAAAGTTGCGAAGGAATTCCTTGAACGATGCGAAGGTATCGTCGATAGAGACAGTCGTGCCCCAAATAAGACTCTGTCCTTGTCCACCAAGAACATCAGCCTCTGACGTATTAGGATCCCTATTCGCGAAAGAAGCGGCATCGGATCCATCAGCGGGCCCCTCACGAACTACACGGCCAGCATCGTCGAGAATCACTCGCCGAGAAGCACGGGGCGTTCGAGTGGCATCGGAGTTTATATCGCCTCTACGGTGGGGTGCCGGGGTGCCGAGTTGAGAACCCAAGAACAAACCGCTGCTCTCACTTCGAAGCTCAGATTGTTGTCGCAGTGATCTGCCAGGGCTGGAGCTAGGATCATATTGGACAGGTGAAGATCCTATAGTGGTCAATTGAGTGAAGATAAAGTTGATTGAGCCAGTTCTCTTACCTCCATAATGGGCCGGTGTGGTTGGGTTTGCTCGAGGTGTTCTTTGAGGGTCCAGGTCGCTTTGAGTATGAGCATCGCTCTGGCTGTTTGTCATATGCCCAAGTGGCGAAGACACATCTCTGGGGAGATTATTCTGATTGCTTGGTCCTGGTGACGAAGAATGGTAGCTGAAGGGGCTCGAAGGGGCATCGAGCTGAGAGTTTCCTTGACGGGGCGTCTCTGAATTGCGAGCTGCACGACGAGGAGTCGCTGAGCTGCGTGTCGACCTTTTCGTGGGCGACGACATTTTCGTTTTGGATTATCAGTATGTTTATGCCAGAGAAGTTGGAAGAAGCGACTTGGCTTAACCCTTGTCTTTTGCTACTGTTGACGTTGGGAAATTGGTGGTGAAGATGAGGGGCTGCGCAGGGATTGGCTGGGCGACGGGTCGCGTCTCCTTTTTCAGACGCGTAAAGTGCTTGACGCGAGGGGTTGCCCGTCATGCAGGGAGCTTTTGATAAGATAAGACGATCGCGCATGTGGACGGGAGCGGTCAAACGTTGGTCCCGGGTATCCCTAAGTGTGGCATTGCTGGCATCTGGAGGGGCCACCATTGAAGGAGAGCACTTACAAGCCAACAACACTACAACAGATAGCAATCATGGCCCCTGGGATGTCGCTTTTCTCGGTTCAGGCCATCCTGATCCTCAGCACTGAAGATGGCTCTCGGATATTCGCAAAGTACTTCCAGCCACCTCACTCAGCACCTAATGGTACATTGATCCTCCCCTGAGCTTCCCTCGCTATGCTACCAGTGAGCGCAACGACAGCTGACAACTGTTACCAACAGCTCCCACAAGCTCCTCAGCCAACCCTTACTCCGATGTGAAGTCGCAAAAGGCTTTTGAGAAGGGTCTTATCGACAAGACTGCCAAGCAGAATGGCGATATCATTCTTTACGATAACCGAATTGTGCTGTACAAGATGGAGTCAGATGTCATGATGTATGTTGTTGGCAGTGTCGACGAGAACGAGATTCTGCTCTACAACACCATTCTCGCTCTGCGGGACTCTCTCCACATCCTCTTCAAGTCAGTTCCCTTTTTTCTTTGTTTTCGAGCTCGCGCAAACCATTGAAGCACCGCTAACACAGTACTATAGGCAATCCGTTGACAAGAGGACAATTGTCGAGAACTACGACCTTGTTTCGCTAGCTATTGATGAGATTGTCGACGACGGCATCATTCTTGAGACCGATCCCACTATCATCACCCAGCGCGTTAGTCGAGCACCCACTCAAGACATGCCCGTTGGCCGCATCGACCTCAGCGAGCAGGGCGTCAACAACTTGGCACAGCTGGGAAAGTCAAAACTGGCGGACTGGCTCCGTCAGGGTCTGTAGAGGTGGGAGTGGGTTTACGTGTGGAGAGTCAGGAGTTTTGTCGTTATTCAGCGCCGCATGCAAAACCAAAATCAAAAGAGTTAGACGGCAAGCCAGTGGTCTGGTCTGGTCTGGTCTGGCTGACACAGGGTCAAGAAACGGAGGTTTTTTTTTTAAACAGGTGTGCTGGTGTTCTAATTGATATGATCATTCATGCTCTAGTCTCTGAAGCCGCTTTGCGGAGCCGGTTCATGACCGCTGCGGCGATATCGCTTCTATCCTCTATACCATCAACAAAAATGGTGTCTGCGCCTCGTCGATCAAACTCTCGGAGCGCTGCAAAAAGACCTCTCGCAATTCCTTCAGTGCCTCTGCCCAGATCGATATCCAAGACCTTTCCTATTGGCTGCTCCTTCTCATCCAACAGATCGCCCTCGTATACTTGGAATGGCGAGTCATCCTCATCACCTCCTTGTACATCGGTGAGATGCTGAAAGCTGGCGCATCGCAGACCAGCCCCTGACTTCCATCGCTGGGTGCGAATAACCCCAACAACCCTGCCCTTCGGCTCATCGTTGCTAGCATGGCCGTTGACTGTCCCATTGGCTGCCTTCAAGTCGAAAGAAGCTATTCCATTGACCCCTTGTCCGAAACTCGACTCATAAAGCACTACTGTTGCCTTTGGACTGTAGTGCTTGTACTTCATCCCTGGAGCCCGAGGTGCAGCTTTTCCCTCTTCGCTCTTGTCTTTATAAGCTATTGATACATTCTCCCAACCGGGGCAGCTTCGTAGCTCATCTATTCCGATGCCTCCCGGACGAAGGACGACGGGGGGGTCACACAGTCCATCCACAACAGTACTCTCCACACCCACTTGGCAGTGTCCACCGTCCAAAATGAGCTCGATCTTTCCGTTGAGATCGTCCATCACATGTTGTGCCGCTGTAGGTGAAGGTTTGGTGGAAGCGTTGGCTGATGGTGCTGCCAGAGGTACACCAGCTAGCTTGATAAGAGACAAGGCGAGGGTTGAAGATGGCATTCGCACGCCAAAGGTCTTGAGACCTGCAGTCACCTCAGGCGCTAGTTTCGACGGTACCGGGTTAGGCAGAAGAATAGTCAGAGGTCCTGGCCAGAAACGCTCTATCAAAGCCCTATATCGTTGGGGTATAGGATCAGTTTCATCAGTGTGACCAATATACTGTCGCAGCATTTCCAGGTCGCAAACATGTGAAATGAGAGGGTTATCTGAAGGCCGTCCCTTTGCTGAATAGATTCCTTTGACTGAGGGAGTCCGAGTAGCATCTGCACCAAGGCCATACACAGTCTCTGTCGGGAAAGCGACAGGCGTGTCCTTGGTCCGTAGCAGGTGAGCAGCATCTTGCAGAGCCTCAAGAGCGACTTTATTATCACATTGAACTTCCCAGTGATTCAGTTTTGCGAGACCGTCGCCGGGTCGAAACTGGCCTAAGGAGCCCTTGCTCGGGACTTTCACTATCCTTGTCTCCATGGTCGGCGCAGCCTGAGAGCCAAATGGTTGTGATGTTAGTGGTGTTCTCAATATCGGAGATGGGTAAGTGGTTTTTTGTAAATCTCGCTTTGAAAAATAGAAGAGGGCGTTTTCCGAAAGTATAAGCGTTAGCAAATATCTTGGGAAACCATGATATTGAGGTCTGTGGCCCGGGGTTTGTGATAGTTTGGCGATAGAAAATTTCATCACACTGGGCCTCATGCTCTCACTCATCATGACGAGCTAAAATGGAGCCTCTGGCCAGACTTTTGATGGTTGAGAGTGACTCAGAGCTCAAGGCAATGCCCAATGCCCAATCGAAAACTGCTGGACTTGGTGCCACTAACGTCTACCTAGGTATTCAGTTGGCACGTTAGGGGAAAGGCCACTGAAAGTTCAGACCTAGGTACCTTAGGTACTTTAGGGATAGGTAGTCCTAAAACGAAGAATATCAGGAAGGCATCTACGAAAAATGATTCTTTAAGAACGCAGTTTGCGCAAGGTTTGACACCAATAATCGCATTTTGTTCTGTTTGGCTAATCCTGGTGCTCTTAATTGAGTTAAGTTAAGGTACCTAGCTTCAATTACAGTCCGTCAGATTCGAAATGATTAGAGAGAAATTACCGTCAGTGGCTATCAGTGTCTCACCAACCATAAACCACGAAACCCTCGCTTGCATCGACTCTACTCTTACATATATCTTTGGACTCTTTAGACTAGACTCTTTTTTTCTTCTTCTTCTTCTTCTTCTTCTTCTTCTTCTTCTTCTTCTTCTTCTTCTTCTTCTTCTTCTTCTTCTTCTTCTTCTTCTTCTTCTTCTTCTTCTTCTTCTTCTTCTTCTTCTTCTTCTTCTTCTTCTTCTTCTTCTTCTTCTTCTTCTTCTTCTTCTTCTTCTTCTTCTTCTTCTTCTTCTTCTTCTTCTTCTTCTTCTTCTTCTTCTTCTTCTTCTTCTTCTTCTTCTTCTTCTTCTTCTTCTTCTTCTTCTTCTTCTTCTTCTTCTTCTTCTTCTTCTTCTTCTTCTTCTTCTTCTTCTTCTTCTTCTTCTTCTTCTTCTTCTTCTTCTTCTTCTTCTTCTTCTTCTTCTTCTTCTTCTTCTTCTTCTTCTTCTTCTTCTTCTTCTTCTTCTTCTTCTTCTTCTTCTTCTTCTTCTTCTTCTTCTTCTTCTTCTTCTTCTTCTTCTTCTTCTTCTTCTTCTTCTTCTTCTTCTTCTTCTTCTTCTTCTTCTTCTTCTTCTTCTTCTTCTTCTTCTTCTTCTTCTTCTTCTTCTTCTTCTTCTTCTTCTTCTATAGTCAACGCCGTCTCTTTATGTCCTTGAATATTAACTGCCAAATCATCCTCTAACCAAACTTCTCGCCCGCCTCCTCTCCTCCTCGGTCAAAACCCACTCGATGGCATCGTCTTCTCCATCTTGGGCCATGACCTCATCCCACTCGTCATCTTCCATATTGGCGACCATGAGTATTTGCAGGACCTTGGCGAAGACCTCTCTCACGGCGTAGTCCCCACGAGATACGGTGTCTACTAACGCGATAAAATCACGCTCCAGTCTGATTGCACCAAGAGCATTTGTGCGACCCGCATAGCCCATGATCTTCTTCTCCCATATCTTGGAGAGGTAGCGTGCTGTAGTGTCAAGGAGAGTGGTGTATGTCCCAGGTGTCATCAACCGTGCAATCGGCTTCATGAGTTGATCCCAGCCATGCTCGAACAGTCGGGGAACTTGTTCCAGGAGTTCATCCTCGTCTTCGTCGTTCTGCTGCGCTATATCTGCAATGTCGTCCTCCGACAAGGTGTAGTCCGCATCACGGAATGTATCTGTCAGGACCGGCCTTAAACGGAGCTTGACAACCTGGTTGAAGAGCACCTGGATTCCCTCGTTGAGCAGCTCGGTCGTTTTCCCGATGAACGAAGTCTGGAGAGTGTGTAGCGCGTTTGCAACAAAGATAACATCTCGCTCAAATGGGAACGAATCCTTAAGGGGCCCGTTCTGGGCATCACCATTTGGCAGGTGACTCGATTCCCCTATCCGTCCCGTGATAATTCGAGTCAAATACTCGTTAGCCATGTCCAGACTATTGATAAGAACGATGAACTGGATGATCTTGTCCTCAGGTGGGAATCCTCCCTGGACGACCGGTCTAGGATACGATTCATCTCTCATCTTGCGCTGGATCATACCAACAAAGTCGGAGCCAAGCACTCGGCCAACTGTCGGGACGACAGAGGCAATGACATCTCTTTGTGATGTTGAAATAGACTTCTGAATGACCGCATTCACAATGTACATGACATCGTCCACCGCTAATATAATGTACGGGGCGTTGCCCTCGATCTGTCTGCTCAAGCTTAATGACAGACCTGTAGGATATTCATCCAGCTGGAATGCCTTTTCGACAGAACGGCGGAAGAAGAAAGTAGTCATGACATTGTAGGGGGATGTGAGCTTGGTAGATACTTTCCGGTACAAATTTGACTTGACAAGTACGTCTGGTATGACAAGAGGCGCCTCATCTGGTGTGTCGGGGTTCTACGACGTATAAGTTTCTGTTTATCTCGGAGATTGAATAGCCAAACATACCTTGCATTTGCCGGCGAGGAATCGAGTGTACAATGACCAGCGTCCAAGCATCACCGCAATCTCACTCAGGAGGCCGTCAACTTCCCTCATATTGACACCCTCATCCTCACTTTCTCGGGGATTGTTGCCTACCCCTATGGCTGGCGAGTTCACCCTCGGTGTGCCACCACGAGGGGGCTGGGGTAAGAAGCTCTGGACTAGAAACGAGAAGGGATAGCTCCTGACGTCGGTGAGTTTCCTATCGAGTCCTCTTTCGTCACTCCAGGTGTCGACAATGATACCGCCCTGGACATCCGCTTCCATCTGTAAACGTTCAATAACGCGAACCATTTTTCCAGACCCATAATGACGCTCTACAAGCCCGCCGTGGCCTTCGACAATCTGGGCGATGTGCTCAAACAACTTCGTCAAGGCGTTGGCATAAAAGAAGCCTTCCCTACGCTGTCCGTTCATGGCGTCTTTGAGTGTCGCTCGAGCGGTTCCAGCGACTCCCTGGCACACATATCTTCCGTAGACATCCAGTCCGACCTCAGCTCTTCCTATCAAGGGAAAGAGCTTAAAAAATCTAGTGACTTTCGTGCCATCACTCTCCTCTGCCGCCTTTTCAAACTCTCTCAAGAAGAGGCCGCATAAACTCTCCTTGGCTTCTTCCAGTGTCACCCATGGCGGGTCGGGGACTTCGACGCTGGGTACTATGCCAACAGCGAATGAACCTTTTGTGATCTCCTCTGGTACCTTGCTTGCTCTCGATATGTATCCAGCAGCAGCCTCCCAGTCTTGGGGCGCCCCCATGGAACCCACCACGCCATTGACACAAGCCTTGAGCTCCGCGACCTGTTCCACCACACCCAGCGTTTCTTCGACTCTGCTCTTTTCGATGTCCAGCTCTTTGACCCTGTCACTCAGTCGACCAGCCGTATCTGCTGCCGTTGCTAGCATATCATTCCCAATTGAACGTGCGGCGATGACCTGCGCTCCCAGTCCAGCCCGCAGCAGATCCAGCCGCCCAAGGTCGCGGGATAGATCAGCTTGTGAAGCCACGAGAGCATCGAGGCGGGACGTTATAGAAGCCTCGTGGGCATGCAGGGAGGCGAGCGCTTCACGAATCTCGGGCTCGGTGTTGGCATTGTCAAGGGACGAAGTAGAGACAGTGACTGGTGTTTCGACGACAGGGTGTTCGCTGTTGGATATGCCGTTTTGAAGGCTTGACATTGTCATTAAGATGTCCTGTTCCGGCGGCGCATTTCTGCCTTCTGCCTCTTTTTCTCTACGTTCAGGGCGAATGAAGAAGAGACGTGTGGCTTACAGCGCAAAGGGACTTGTCGCAGCTGGAGTTGCCTTGTTGGTGCCACGCATCCTCTCTCATTGGGAGAGCTCCCCGCAATTTTGGTTATGTCTGCCTACCCTGTACCCCGACACATGATGACTTGTCCATAGCCAACAATCTCTTGCTGAGCATGGCAAAGAAGTATTCACAGGATAGTTTAATCGAATCTAGGTCGATAGTTTGTTTCCGAGCCTCTATAATTTACAGCCTCGGTGCAGTTGCTATGCAATACTTTGTACAATGTTTATATCTTGATGTTACAATATGTCCTTTTTAAAATAAACCCCTCCGCCCTACGAGTAAGAAATAGTACCTCCGATTACACCGCCTGGCTATAACCGTTTCCAAAACGCCTTTTCTTATACTTGAGATATTTTCGCAGCTCGTCCGCCCAAAATACCGTGCTACACAATAGAACGAGTCGTACGAGGTCAAAAAACCCAAGAGCTTCCGTCTGGAAAGTCTCCTGGAGCCAAGGAAAATAGATGACAAGCAACTGTCCAGCGATGCTGAGAGAGACAGCCCAGTTGAATAAGTTGTTAGAAAAGAGTCCAACCTCGCCCTGAAGCACCGACTTAGACTCTGACCGGCAGCTCAAAGCATTGAACATGTCGAAGAAGACGAAACAGGTGAATGTCATCGTTGTGTCACGTCGAGTTACCTGTGCATCAGCCATCATCTCACGGCGGTAGATGAGCATTGTTCCAATGGTAATAATGGCCGCCGATGTGAGAACGCGTGTAATAAGCGACTTGGTAAGTACTGGATCTCCTCGTCGTCGTGGAGGCTTGGTCATAACATCAGGGTCTACCCTTTCAACACCCAAAGACTGAGCTGGAGGACCATCCATGATAATGTCTAGTATGACGGTTAGCTTGGGTGAGACTGCACATCAGCTGTTGTTCTTACTAATCCAAAGAATCTGCATGGCGTTCAAAGGGGATTTGAAGCCAAAGCAGGTGCAAATGAAAACAAGTGCCAAACTGGCAGCACTTGTGCTGAGTTGGAAGGTTAAAAAATTCTGGATGTTGTTGAAGATACCCTTGCCCTCTTCGATGGCTCTGAGGATCGTAGAAAAGTCATCGTCCGTCAAAATCATGTCTGCTGCCTCCTTCGCAACATCAGTTCCATGGCGGCCCATGGAAATACCAATGTCTGCCTTCTTCAAAGCTGGCGCATCATTGACGCCATCGCCAGTCATGGCGACAATATCGCCTCTTGACTGGAGGGCTCGAATGATCTTCAGCTTGTGGTCTGGGTTCGTTCGCGCAAATATGGTTGTGTGTTGCATGGCCTGTGCCAGATCTTCCTCCGACATCCTGTCAACCTCGTCACCGCGCAGCACAGACTTTACGGTGTTCTGACCACCTGCATGTCCACTGGGGACTGCAATGCTCATGCCCAGTTGCTTTCCTATCGCAAGGGCTGTCGTCTCTGCATCGCCAGTAATCATGATGACCTTGACCCCACCTCGCATCAAGCGCCTGATTGAACGTCCAACTCCAGGTCGCGGAGGATCACGCATACCAACAAGACCCGCAAAGGTTAGATTTCTGTAAATGTCTTCTGGGCTGTGAGAAGATGGACTCTCGCTTCGGTCAAACCCAGGGGTGCCGCGCGCTACGGATTTGCTTCTCAATGGGCGTATGACGGAACCGCTGGCGAATGCCAATACCCGTAGACCTTGGACAGCCATGGCTTCGGCGGCTTGAAGGGCCTCCTGACGACGTGCAGAGTCAAGTACAATTTCCCTTCCATCCTTTTCGAGATAAGTGTCACAGGCTGCCAGAACCTTTTCGATAGAGCCCTTCATGTAAGCGAATTCCTTGTCACCCTTTGTTTCGGATCCAATTGTGACACCCATCCACTTTCGTTCAGAGCTGAAAGGTGTCTCGCTCACTCGAGGGCCGATAGATTCTCTAACATCGTGCTCCTTGAAGCGATCAAGGAGGTCCAGCATGGCAACGTCAGTAGGTTGTCCAACCCAGCGGGTATATGTGGAAACCTGACCACGTCCTAGGGTCGACGAAAGTACAGCTGTTGCGGCTTGGCCATGCTCTGTATACTTTTGGGCAAGTCGTGCGTCATTCGCAATATTGCCTATACGAAGCACTCGAAGGGTGGCCTGGTTAAGGTCTAGATTCGTTTCAACATCATCATGATCAGACTCCACCGGGACAGGTTCTTGAGCTCCAAAATACCACATCCGAGTAGTTGTCATGTGATTCGTAGTAAGGGTACCTTGAACGCTCTTGTTAGCTTGTTTCTGCGTGTGACGCACAATTTCATACCTGTTTTATCAGTGCAAACTACATTCACGGAGCCCAAAGTCTCGACCTTGGGCATCCTTCGGACGATCGCATTATGCCTAGCCATGCGATGAACACCCAGAGCCAATGTGACAGTTACAATAATAGGCAGACCTTCAGGGATGGCGGCCACAGCAAGTGATATCGAGATAGTGAAGATTTCAAGAAGTTTCTTCCCCTGAAGCCAACCGACAACTGAGATGAGGCCAATTACAACAAATGAAGCTTTACTGAGCTGCGAGCCGAGGTCGTCCATGGATAACTGAAGCGGTGATCTTGGACTCTCGGTGCCAGAAACGCTAACAGCAATAGTTCCAAAGTGTGTATGGCCTCCAGTCGCAAAGACAATGCCCTGACCATGGCCCGACTTCACCAATGTTCCCATATATGCAATATTATGAATGCCGTCTCCGTGAGAATCTCCATGCTCAGAAGGGGCAAGAGAGTTGGGTCGAGGCAATTGGGATTTGTCAAGACCATATGAGCCAAATCCACGGTTACGTGCCTCAGCCGTCACTCTCACAGGCTCCGTCTCTCCAGTGAGGTTTGATGCATCGATTGTTAAGTCTGCGGCTTTGGTAACACGGATGTCGGCAGGAATGCGATCACCGGTGGTAAACAGAACGAGATCGCCAGGAACCAGCTGAGAAGCCATGACCTTGGAGGAGGTCGCATCGAGGATATCGCTGATTGGAGTGATAGAGCCCGGGGTCAAGGCTGAGTCGGCATCGTCTGTACGCGGTGGCCAGGTAGTAGTCTTCCCCAACGACGACGTCTTGCTCTGACCACGGACCAGATGGGCATGATTCGGCACAAGGTGGTTGAGAGCCTCGATAGACTTTTCAGAACGATACTCTTGTATGAAACCGACGGAGACGACAATTGTCACAGCGACTGTGATGCTGATAGCGTCATCCATGTTTCCCAAGAGGAGCGATGTACCGGCCGAAACCAGAAGCAGCAGAATAAGGGGCTCCTGGAATTGTTTAAGGAATCGTAGCCATAATGGCTCTGGGTCTTCGTGAGGAATTTCATTCGGGCCATATTCGCCGAGTCTGGTCAGAGCCTCGGTTGGAGTAAGACCAAGGGTGAGTGATGTCCGTAAATTCGCTGCGGCTTCGCTCGGGGTCATATAGGAGAAGTGATCGGCAACATTCTGGTGGAGTTGTTAGTTTGGGTCCATGGAGATCGAGTATGTTACAGAGGCTGCGCATGTTGAGACTAACCCGTGCATCAGAAGACGTGGTTCGGACGTGACGACCTGGGCGCTGTGGACGATCGCCATCCTTGGAATCAATGCCACCTGCAGCATGCCCGGTGATGGAAGGGATGTTGGATGTCGGTAGCAAGGTGTCATTTCCCGGACCGTCGCGGCCGCCCCATGGCAATTGCATATCGACAGAAGGACGCGCAAGCGGTTGTGTTACAATTGTAGAGCAAAATCCGTCGAATGCATGGGTGTTTGTCTTAGTTCAAGATCAAATGCGCAAAGTCATGAGGAGGAGGAGGAAAAGGCCCGTGGATGTTGAATAGCCTGAAAAGGGAATGTTAGGACATGGAGCAAAGTCGCCACGAGAAAGTTAGTTATCCCAAGACTGGACAGTTAGAAGTCAACCAAAGGAAAACGGCTCGCTTCAGCTCCGTTAAAGAAGATACTCAATCATGGGTGCACGGAAGAGTGAGAAGAGAAGAGGAAGAGGCCAGCAAGAACAAAAGTAGACGTGAGGATGTGTTGGGAGACCTAAACGGAACTCAAGGTTGTCCTAACATGTCCATGTGTCTTGTCCTTCGATGAGCGGGTCGGAGCTAGTACCTTTCAAGGCTCGGTAAGGCTGCCAGGGGCTTGCATATCGACTTTAGAAGCTCATCAGCCAGTAGCATCACCTGAAAGACGAAATCTGGCTTAGGGAACGAGTCAAGATTGGCTCTGTATTTGGGGTAACGTTAAATAATTCCCGCCCAGCTTCGCAATGCTAGGCCATTGATGCTTTGGCTGCAGGTTTAAGCCACAATGACGGACTACTTGGGTTGGGACAACTGATTAAAGAAACAGCCAATACCGCAACTCTGGGGACACTAGGTGTAGATATTGCATGGGTAATTAATAATTGATCGAGTACGGAGTACAGAATGTACGGGCATCTACCTGTAGAGCCTATGATGTAAGTAATCCTATGGATATTGGCAAAGACGGTCGATTTTTCATGTTAAACGCTTATGTCTCCGCAAAGAAAGAAGGACATCATAGACTTACTGCAACTAACTATCATCATCATAAAGGATCCAGGGGCGTCATATGAGGTGATGACCTCAGTTTCAGAAAAGTCGACGGATCCAAGCACTCCAGTTACATCAGCCATCATCCATAAATTTTGGCAGCGCTGGTTGGGAGACCTTGCTAGCCGATGATCATAGCTGACCAATTAAAGCACATCATTTTGCGGATAAACCTGTCTCCGTACGCCGCAATTGGTGCCTACTCCTGCCACCCACAGGCCTGAGATGCCCCCAGCCACGCCATTTACCGTTGGACAACGACCAGAGCATCCCCCCTCTTCAAGGTCCAGGTCCCATTTTCCCTTCTGATAAAATACCTTGACTGCCTTACGTCGCGATAATCCCGCCCGCGCACACGCCTTGTCACTTTACTGCACTCCCGACACCGTCGCTATCGCCAGAATTTTGGTCGCTATAACTTTCTCGTTATACTTCGCGACCTTTTTTCATTGCCTCTTGCTTTTGGGGTACGCGCGACGTTGCTTTTGCGCGTAGAGCTATCCTTCCACCAAGAGCTTGTTTACCCGACGCGCCCCAAGTCTTGGTGTTAATCAACTTATTCTTGGTCTCCCACAAACCATCACTACCACCCGCACCTCAAAGGACCCCTCAACATTGGAATTCAGCCTTTTCTTTTCCTGTCTCGCGTGGATCATTGCCTCTTCTTACCTTTATACCGCGTAATTACGCGAGTGCATCATGTTCTACTCAGAGACTTTGCTCAACAAGAGCGGGCCGCTCGCCCGCGTCTGGCTTTCTGCCAACCTCGAGCGGAAGCTATCAAAGAATCACATCCTCCAATCCAATGTTACAGACAGTGTAGAGGCCATCCTCATGCCTAGCCAGGCGCCGATGGCCTTGCGACTAAGTAGTCAGCTGCTTTTGGGTGTGGTTCGAATCTACCAAAGAAAGACGCGTTATCTTTTGGATGATTGTAATGAAGCTATGATGAAGATCAAAATGGTAAACCCTTCCCATGATGCGTTGCATGACCGAGTACACTAACTCCTTCAAGGCATTTCGGTCTTCGGGCAACAACGACATGGCCGTCAACCTACAAATCCCCAACCGAGAATCCCTGACCCTCCCTGACAGAATCACCCCATACGATAATTTCGAACTACCTCCTCCACCAGACGCGAACTGGCTTTTGTCTCAAGTGGAGGATGTGACTGCTGCTCCAATTGGCCGCAAAGGACGCGCTAGTCAGCGTGACATCAACCTTCAGGAAGATTACGATAACAGCCAGTTTCTCAACGATGGCATGGGAATGGAAGATGACATGATTGCACCGATGGGGAACATTGATCTGGAATTGGATTTTGGTCTTGATGATCTTGGCCTTGAAGGGACAGGTCTTGAGCCCGAAGGTGGCCGAAGGGAAGATCGCACAGCGGCTGGTCCCGAGATTGATGATTCAGAGCTTGATTTTCCCCAAAAGGACGACGATCGAGCGATGACTTTAGATCTGCCCGACGAGCGCGTTCAGATTCATGACGGCGAGGATCATGGCCTGATGGACATCGACTTCAACCCTGACGATGTCTCCCAAGTACATGATATCGCAACTTACCCTCCTCCTCGAATCTCAGAGTCCCCGCTTTCCGACATCGACGAAGACCGGGTTGCACAGCTAGAACAGGATCACTCGAGATTCCAGATGGCGGATCTTTATGAACCCGACCACGAGGAAGACCAGATTATTCGACGACCAGCACAGCGCGCCAAGAAACAGAAGATCCTCACACCTGATGAAGAAATTGCTCTGTCAAGTAACCACATCAAGCAACAGCAAGCCAACCGTGATAATATCATCAGGGAGGGTGGATTCCTTCCCCGTGACCCCTTTCTTCTGGCTTTGATGGATATGCAAAAGAGCGGAGGATTCGTGTCGTCAATCATGGGGGAAGGCCGAAGCTCAGCCTGGGCTCCAGAGCTTCGCAATATGCTCACACTAGACACTGCTCGTGGCATGAACGAGCTCAAGCGCAAGCGTGACAGCGGCATTGCTGACGTCGAAAGTGACCATGGCGCTTCCAAGTCACCACGTATGCTCGATGTCGGTTCAGACACTGGACTTGGTTTCGAGGGCGCTTTCGGTGAAATGAGTATCCCCCCAGAGGAAAGCCGCCACGAAATCCTCGCCGATGATGAGATGGAGGACGAGGATGCAGGAACCATGATGCCTGGCTTTGAAGATACGACTGTTGCCCTGGTCCATCCTGCTGAGAGCGGTCCTGTTTCTCAAGTCACGAAACACGTAGTGCACCAATTGCGAGAGCGATTTGGTGATGATGCTGCTGACAGCCCCAGCAAGCGAACTCAGAGAGCAGTTCTCCTCCAGAACCTCTGTCCTAGACAACAGACCACCAAGGCCGATGCTACCAAAATGTTCTTTGAATGTCTGGTTCTGGCGACCAAGGATGCTATCAAAGTCGAGCAGGGTCCTGGTCTAGGAGATGACATCCGGATAAGGGCGAAGCGTGGACTCTGGGGAGCTTGGGCGGAAAGAGAAGCTGGTGGTGAGATGTCTCAAGACAATGACGCCCCGAACGAGCCCGAGCATGCTGCAGTTGCTTCAACAGCAGTTGCTGTTTCAGCATAACCTGACAGGTCGGGCGGTTTTGCTTATTGCATCTTAACGAAAACTTGGATGGGCGGCGTATGTCAGGTTATATAAACTATTGAATTCCAGCATTCTGGGGCAGTCACTCAGGGGTTCGCCCAGATGGTGTTGTCGGCGTTTCGGGAGATACCACGGCTTGCGGTACTTGGATGGATTGGTCGTAGCTCTTTGGGAAAACGGCAGAGGTGGACGTGCAGCAGTCTATTTTATGAACGAGTTCTGTCGGACATTGCATTAGTAGTTGAGTTAAGTAGTAAAGAACGGTCACTTGTATTTCGACCTTTAAAGATTTTCTCAGCACCTCGGTGATGCCATAGTGAAATACTTTCACAGCTGTTCAACGCGGTCAAGCGCGTCGAAAGAGCCCCGCCATTTAAACCCCCACGTAATTACGTCTAACATGATCTCACTTGCTTTCTCCATTCGTTTTCCAGGCATCAGACACCAAGCAGGCACCCAAATAACAAAAGCCCCTTTTCTCATTGCCTAAGAGCCAGGCTTGCACATAAAAACACCGAAACTCGCCAAACATCTAGTCGATCGTTGAGTAACGCCGAACCAATCCACCATGCCGCCGCCTTCCCAACTCGCCATCGCTACAGGCTCTGTCAACCGACTGCTCAAAGAGGAGGCTTCATACCACAAAGAGGTTGAGGAGGAGGAAGCCAAGATCAAGGCTCTGAAGGAGAAGATTGATAGCGGTGCAAACGATGATGAGAACGCTTCGTTCATGCTTAAACAGCAGGTCAGTCCGAAAGCCATCACCTTGGTATTTGGCCAAGAAAGTCGATCTAATGCAACTTAGCAAACTGCCCTTGAGCAGACAAAGGCCGTGTTCGGACCCCTACGACAAAAGATCGCTGTCGCTGTTGAGAAGCTGGCGGAGCAACTCGCCGTGAGCGAAGAGCTGAACGCTCCGGAGGACCAGGTGCTGCAGGCCAAGGAAGCGCTGGTAAAAGCCAAAGCTACATAGGCCGATCCTAATAGAATCATGAAGCAGAACAAAGGGAGGACACTTTACGATACCACTTAGAAGACGCTTAGTAAAAACACAAAGGGAAACGCTTCTGGACCTTCATTTATGAGGGTATCTTACGATATAATCGATAGTGCAAACAGCCGAGTGGAAACTCCTAATTATCTACTTCCATCTTGTCACCATTACTTTCAGGTGGCTCAACTGTCACCTGGGGTGTCATTCCTCCGTCATCTTGGGCTCGACTGAACTCAGACTCCTCCATGTCAACATCCTCTCCCGATTCTGCCTTGCGCTCGTCGTGTGGCGGCATAGGTGAAACATCCCGACTGGGAGCCTGGCTATCTCCCCGGCTTTGCGACTCATTATGCCCAGAAGGTGGCTTAAGCGTGTCTGGGCCTGGTGTATCCCTCATTGGTGTTGTCCCTCCATTGAGAGCTTCTGGGTTTGGTGTACCTGCGTCCCCGTCTACCTTCACCTGGCTATCCAGGTCGGGATGAGGTGTCGCGTTACCGCTCGGTTCGTTTCTGGGTGTCTGGCCGACCTTGTCCACTTCGGCATCATCCTCGGCATCCTCATTCATACCCTCTCGACGATCGACCTCCTCCTTTTCATCTCTAATCTGTCGCCGTAAGAGCATCCCTTCTTCCATGATTCTGTTAAACTGTTCTCGCCGTTCTCTCCAAGTTTCGCTGTAGGTTTCGCTCTCTCGCTCTAGCTCTCGACACTCTTCCTCGAGTTTAGCAAGGTTGGCGATTTGGTCTTCACGTGGTCGAAGAAGCCGGTTCGATGTGATTTTCTCCGCTAGCTCATCGAATTGTTTGCGCTGTGCGAGGGTGGCTTGTGCTGCCTCGAGCTGCTCTCGAAGTTGGATATTGTTTTGTCGTACTGATTGGCAATCGGCGAGGATACGATCTTGGTCGACTCTGTAGCGCTCGCGTTCTTGAGAATTTGCGTTGTGGAGGAACTGCATGCGCGTGATACTGCTGCCAAAAGCATCGAAGTCAAGGTTCATGTCCTCCTTGAGCTGCTTGAGTTTGGACTTGATATCTTCAGAGGTATTGGCTCCATTAATAGCAGGATCAAATGGTAGTAAGAGCTGTGATATGGTATTGATTCGTTTGGTGAGACGCTTAAAAGGCTTCTCTTCCACATTGAGGAGGCGAGTCTTGTGAAGCTCAGCCTCTTCCTCAGGATCCAAGAGATCCCATGTGGATGCCATGGTTTGTGGTCGAGTCGCGATCGGATGAGAATGTTTGTGTAGTTTCTACGTGGGGATATAGATCCGCAGAAAAGACGAAGAAAGATAGTATGTCGGTCGCGACGCGTCCCAATCGTTAGAATATTATTTGATTAAGCCTTGCATGAATAGATTTTGAGGAAGTTGAAAGGTGATTGACAACAAAGCTCAGCCTTGTGATAGCGTTTCAAGATGCGAAAGCAGCCAACCAATGATACTTCGGAGTGATGATGACTAAGAATGCTTCTTTGATGATGCATCCTGCCACCCGCCTCCGACTGCTCAACGCCTCACTGTTATTTACATACAACTTGCAATAATCCATCCCAAACACTACTAATTTTATCCCTAAAGCCACTGCGCCCCTTACAAAGGCACAGTCAATTCCGTCGCATCAAGCCATTAACAACATGTCAGAAGAGGAACGAGAACTTCTGGCTCGTATCAGTCAAGTCGCAGGTTTGTGCCCCTCGCGCATCATAGTAATTTCAATTTGCTGATAAATCCTAGGCCAGATCAACCGACATAAGAACCAGCAAGCGGGCTCTCGAGGATCTCCAAGCCTTCATCCTGCTCATCATCGTCGTATGCGGAAACTTGCCCTAAAGGGAGATCACTACTGATATGCCCAGAAAACTCCTATCGACATGCGAGCTCACCGTACCCAGCTCGCCATAACAGAATCGGCCGCCACCCTACGGCGCATCACAACCGGTCCCTTCACTTGAATGGCGACAACTCAACTGCTTCTCGGTCTGCCAGTAGTGGCGCTGAAACACCCCCTGGATGGGTTTCCAGAACCGATCGCCACCGACAACTCATTAACGCCAACGTTTACGAGAAGGAAACCCAGAATCGAGCCAAGGCCATGGAAGAAACACGCCAGAGAAGGATCAGTGGACGCCGGCAACGCGAGAAGGCTCAATTCAACGAGTTTCTGAAGCATCAAGCTACCACTTCGAGTGCGCAGACTAACCCCGCAGACCGCAACGTGCTCACCGTCGAAGGTGTCCAATTCCGCGTTATGGACGGTGGCAAGAAGCTTGTCAAGATTCCTGGTGCGTGCAAACTTCGGTGCGACTCTGACGCTTGTGCCTTACCCGCTGCAGATGCCCTCAACTCCTCCTCACGAACTCCAAAGTTTGCCACTGTTGCTGGGGTCAAGTTTTACCGAACCAAGACAGGAAACCTCGTTGCAAACAGATTCGTCAACGACCAACGGTACGAAGGTCTTTTTAGTGAGACGAAGTTGCTGACAAGGTCAAGGCGAACCGGCACGGTCAAGAAGATAAATCAACTGTGTAAAATCTTCTCAACGACTGGTAATTTCTCTTCCCCAGGCTGGAGTGCTACACATCTCCTTTACCTAGACCGGCCCAGTGGCCATGGGGCGAAACTGACGAGTATTTTGCACATAGGATCATGCACCAAAGGCCCTCGGTGCCGCTACATTCACGACCCGAACAAAGTGGCACTCTGTAAAGATATACTGAAAGATGGGCAATGTGTCAACGGCGAGTCTTGTGACCTCTCCCATGACATGACTCCTGAGCGCACTCCCAACTGTTTGCATTTTGCCAAAGGCCACTGTGCCAAGGCTGACTGTCCCTATACTCACTCTAAAGCATCCCCAGCCGCCCCAGTTTGTCGCAATTTTGGTTTCAACGGGTACTGCGAGATAGGAGCAGAGTGTACTGACCGTCACGTTTTTGAGTGCCCTGACTTTAGCAATACCGGCCGCTGTAAGGTCAAGGGATGTAAGCTCCCACACCGTGAGAGGGCAAGCGTCCTTCGAAACAAAACCAATGCCGCTGGCGAGCCTCTTGGAGACATTTCAAGTGATGACGAAGCTGCTGATTCCGACGATGTTGATTCAGATGAAGTTGCCGAGTTCATTGATGCAGACTCGGACCTCTCCGATTTTGAAGAACACAAGGACTTCCTATCGATCTAGATCAATTCATCATGTCTGTTTCTAGCAAGTAGAAGCAGACAACCTCGGATTTCAGCCTGTTGTTCTTTCTTGGCGTCTGGAGACTGGGACGGGATTCTGGTAAATGATTTCAAGATACCCATGACTTATCGGCGCCTGTAAAGGTTTTGGCTATGAAATGCCACCAGCATATCATTAAACAAAGGAAAAGAAACAAAAGATGAGCAAAAGCATGCGGTCATCATTATGAACACATTCTGTGTTCAAAACAGTACCGAAGATAGTAGATATGTATTGAATGAAAGAATCTGTTTCCGTTACTGTGTATGACCATAAGGCAGTATTAGTGATAACCTAGGTGATTACTGTAAAATATCTAGGTTGAATGGAGATCCAGGATCCCCTCCTGGCTGTCCTGATAGGGAGGTACCTTGGACGCGGGCAAAACAAGGTGGCATTGTATGTATGTCATCAAGGATGAGGGGCATTGTTAGGTTCAAGGGACTTAGCTAATATTAGTAACAGCCCAACAGGTGCATTGAACATTTGACTTGGCTTATTTGACATGAGAGCAAACGGACAGCTTCATATCTTATTGAAAGCAAGCTTGAGAGATTGGGTTATGGCCCGATTTGGAAAACATCTTTATAAGAAACTATGATATATTGTTACCTATCTTGACCTTTGTACACCACAATGGCTCTAGGTACCTAAGTATTCTTTGAAGTTTGAAACGAACCAGGAGTTGCTGATCTTTGTTGGCGCTTACAGTAGGCAGACCAGAGATCTGAGAACACCAGTCACATCGTGCAGGTTCAATGACAGTTCTGGTACAAGAAACCACAAAGCCTCGACTCAGCCTCAATCCATCTCGGTCTGCCTGTGCCTTTTACTCGTGTCTGTTTGCGGTACTTTGGAGGAATGAGTAAAGCGCCAGCAACTTAATAAACATGCCGTCCTCACTCGACTCGACGGTATTGACCTGATCTTTAGCTTATTTCGTTGATCCCGTCGTCTCGTTCTCGATTGGGTTGTTTGCTTCGCGAATCGCTGTGTAGATCCTTATGAACGGGCCCATCCGCCTCTGGGCTGTCATCAATACAGATACCTAGTCACTGATTACAACCCTGCAAACCTCTCTCAAGTACATATTACCATTGCCATTAGCGAAAATGGGCATACGCGATATTCTCAAGAAGAAGGACGACCTCTCCACAGGCCAACCGCCTGAGAGAGGCACTATCGATCACCTGGCAGCCCCCGAATTTACCATCATCCGCTCCGATACCTCAACCCAAGAGCGCATCTACCCGCCCTCGCTGAAGTCTGTCGACAATCTACATCTCGCAGTCCAAGAACCCAAAGAAAAAGACAAGCCTCGACGATCCCTCGATGTCTTCCGATCCGGTCGATCGCGCTCTGCTTCAGAGTCGAGCCAGACAAAGAAAGAGAGCGGCGCCCGTCGTCTGTCTCAGCGACTGCACCTGAGCCGGGCACCTCCATCGTCCGAGAACGTCCCCGAGAACCTGCCCGACATTGTTACATCAGATGAGGCGCAGTGGGAGAAGCGCGCGACTATGCTGGCGGGTCAGAATAACCGCGCCAGGAGCAACAGCAGGCCTGGCACGCCCTCGGACAGCAGTAGAGGCGAAGAGCGTGCTGTTTCGTCGCAGCAGATTGATCAGGATATTCAAGAAGCCATTCGCCTGCACGAGGAGGGGAATCTGGAGTTGTCGACACGCATGTTTGGGCGCCTGGCTGATCCTCAAGGCGCCAACAACCCGCTCAGCCAAGTGTTGTACGGCCTTGCTTTAAGGTGAGTAACACCGGATAGAATATCAATGTCTCGGGTGGAGCTAGAGTTTGAAGCTCTGGAGACGGTTGAGACTCCAAACCTTGATACTCACGTTGAGCGATACCCGAAACCTTGTACCAACCTTGTCTTGTCTTGTCTTGCGATCTAATCTATCGAGATGAGTTGATTTACATGTCTCGAACGCTAACATGACTCGTGTTGTACAGACACGGATGGGGTTGCGCTCCAGATCCAGAGGGTGCCGTCAAGTATCTTTCAGCTGCAGCCTCCAATTCTGCATCGATCGAGCAGATGGCTCTCCAGGCGGGCATGAAGAAGGGTGGAGCTGCAAAGGGAGAGCTTGTTCTCGCCATTTTCGAGCTGGCCAACTGCTTCAGACATGGTTGGGGCATTGAAAAGGATGCCTACGCCGCCAAGCAGGTACGTCGACTCTGACTCTTATGGGAGTGGCATCAATTGCTGACCATTGGCTTCACTGTAGTATTATGAGACTGCGGCGAATCTAGGAGATACTGGTAAGTCGTACATGCACGAGCTGAGAACACAGTCTGACACTATTTGATAGATGCCATGAACGAGATTGCCTGGTGCTACGTCGAAGGCTTCGGGTGTAAGAAAGACAAGGTATGTTGCACCAGAAGCCATTTACTCATGACTGCCTGTCTGGCCGGTTCAAGAGCACTCTGTACATGAGCCGTATCGAGGCCATGGCTGCAGAGATGCTCTCGGTGAGCCTGGGTCACTTGATTCGTCGAGAAACCGGCACCCAAACCAACTCACTGCCCAACTCATTCTGTCAGAATCTGTCAGAATCTGTCATCGACTCTGACCGTTTCTATACGTTTAATGATGCTTGATTCTTTGCATGAGGCTGATGTCCTGTACAGTTCGCTGCAGCTCGGTATTATCGACTGGCTGAGAAGGCCGGTAATAAGACACTAGGGAACTCTTGGTAAGTCCACAGGCCAGAACCTCCCTCTGCCCATCGTCCTCCAGTGTTGTTGTGGCGATCTGTATTTCGATAGGCTCTCGTCGACTCCGCTTTGCCCGGGAGCTACAGGACCTGGTGCCACGGAGGGCGTTCTATCGATTGGTCTTGACCCCCCATCATGCATCATACAATTCGATGGACAACCGCTGATTCAAGCATCTTGCATTAGGATCTGGAAGGAGAAGTACGACCCTCCGGGCGAGGGCAACCGCAAGTAGTGCAACTGTAGCCATGTGCCACTGTGACTGAGAGGTGCATCTCCGCGACATATATGCCGTATAAGAGGAGGAGCTGGAGGAGGAGGTGAAGTTGATGAGACAGTCAACCACATAGTTTTGATTCGCCCCTTGGATGCACAGCCAACCTTTATCCCGTATTGATGTAACTGATTTAGGGGTGTCTTGCTCACATCAACATACCTATATGTATACTTGCTAGATACGGTTGGGCAGATAAGACTGTGGGGGTTTGTGTGTGCTTGTGTCTCGACATCTTACTATTTTTGAGTATATAGATAGAGTACAGGGTATTTCCACCTTGCGTCTTGTTGTACATATCGCAACACATTATCTGAGTGGTTCTCTACATATCATTACGGTTAAGACCATTGGTGTAGCAGCCGTGCATCGTACATCGTCCATCGTCCATCGCCGCCATCTCGCGATGCATTTTCCCTCTTCTCTCACTCTGGACCTCGTGACAAAAACCCTACCAATCCCACAAGGCGTTTATTATTGATGCCCAACGTCGGTAGCCTAACAGCCTTCACATTGTTATTGGGCGTCTTAGTCATGCGGCCTGTTAACACGGCCCGGTCGAGGCCTACATGGCCAAGGGTGCACGGAGGATTGTCACGGTTCATCGCTATAGCGGGCCTGTTATAGGATCAAAGTGAACTCATCTTTCTTCAGGCGGAGATGTCATATATTGAGAAGGGAGCTTGGCAATAGTGAATGGATTTGGAAGCGCCATACCCTGTAATTAGTGATTGAAAACCCAGCGTTTGAACTTGGTCCATTCGTCTCCTCAGGCTCTCAAGACCATCGCATTTTTATCCCATGCATGGCCAGTGATAGGTTTATTTTCCAAGAAGTGCGTTTGTTCCTTGCGTCGAGAACCCGAGGGAATAATCTCAAGACCCCCAGCTAAAGCTATCCCTTCAGCTCAACGCCCTGTAATGCAATGACATGCAATGTAGCCACGCTCGGCAAGTTCAAGGATTCCCCATATCAAAGAGCAAAGCCATAGTGGCGCAGAGTCGATATATACGTGTTGAGACTATCGGCATAAACATGAGGCCTACTACTTAACTAACGTTAGCCTCTTGTGAGAAGACGAAGACTTGATTGTCATTCTTATTTGCGCGCCAAATCAAGTCAACTCCTCAGTTACGTACATAGGTACATACGCTCATCTACCTAGCTGATGTGCGCATCCCGTGCCGTCCCAGCGCCGCGCATTGGCAAGACATTGTCTAAGACAAACCACCCTCTCGCGCTGACACCCACCACTTACATCTTCTAGCCTATTATCGACGACCGGTCTAGCATATGTCTCACCCGCTAGTTATCTTTTATCAATTCTCGTTTCAAAACTAGCACCCGCTCCCCTTCCTCTTTTGGGACCTGGTCCGTTCAAAATGAGTGTGTGTATAAATAAAAGTCTGCCTAAGCAGATATCCGATGATATGACATAACTGTTCACGAGGTAACATCGGCATCATGATCGTCACAAATACTGAATGTAACTATTGAGATGGATAAGGTATTCTTTGTTTGATGCTCGCCGCGTGAAAACTATGTAATTCCAGATAATTATCCATGCCATATAATATTGTACAACTAACCAGATCACCTGGAACCGGAGGTTGTTGTAATGAATCGAACTAATTCCAAACAAACAAATAAATGGTTCATCGACGAGCTCGTATCATCGTCATCATAGACCATTTCAGTCATTGTCGTCTTCAGACGTATGCCAATTTCCATCTCCATCCATATCCTTTCCATACACCGCGATAGTATCAAGACTCTTCATGGACTGGGCCCTCATAGAATCTGCCTGCTCCTTCTTGCTGGCTGCTGTTTCGCCGCAAGTGTCCACACACCCAATCTGGTTCACACCCGTCCACATCGACCACATCCCGTTCGCCGTTACCAAAAGAGAGGTATCCAATTTCGAGAGAGGAAAACCGATGCCACGCTGGGGAAAATCACTCAAAAAACAAATCAATGCACGCTCGCTTGCTCGATCCATAGGAAATCAGAAAGACCCCGAAATAGGAAATCCACAAGAAACGACAAAAGGAAGACAAGAAACCATCCATTTGGGTGCGTGAGCAACATGTCTGGAGTGCGCGAGAGCGACATCGAGTATATGGCAGCTCATCCCCCATTAAGAGGAAGGAAAATAGCCGACTTACAAGGAAAATAAGTGACAAAAGAAAAAGGAAATAGAGAAAAATGAGAACAAGTATTCAAAGCCGTTCGAGGCTAAGCCGTGAATTCGTCATCGTGACTTTTTTTTTTATATTCTTGATTCGTGTCTTCGTTCATGTCCTTAATTCGTTGCATTGCTGCTCATTCTGCGCGCTGTTGCATTCTGACACCATTTTCGCAAAGTTTCGCACAACATCGTTGGGAATCTGGTCCCACAGAAGTGAGCGCGTGTACACTTCGGCTGCATCGTTTTGTTTGTTTGGAATTCGCATCGTCGCAAGTGCTTCGGCTAGATTTCGGCGACCTTGACTGGGTGATGATCTTTCAGGAGCGTTCTGGAGGAAGTCTTGGGAGTTGACACCATTATACTGAGCAGCTGATAGAGAAAAGATTTGCTCGTTGGTCTGCTCCTGAGTCGGCTGAGTCAGCTGGTCACCAAGCTCACCGAGCATCGAAGGTGCAACACCATCCATCGCCATGTCATTCATGGAGATGGTATTGCCCCAATTAGCAGCACCGGATGGTTGGGGGGCAGCTTGCAGGCTGGTCGATTGAGAGTTGACACCAGCATCCTTGAGAACGTTGTCGAGAATGGTGGCCGAGGCCGCCCTGACATCCTCGGAAACGCGAGGAATAGCAGGGGTCGAGCGGCTGGAGAGGACGAAGGCACCGACGAGGAAGAGCATGAAGAGGAGGCCACCCTGGGCGGCAGGCTTTTCACTCTCGACGAAGGGGTTGTCGTTCTTCTTGGTGGAAACAATAGCCATCTCCTGCTTGACTTCAGGCTCTGGATAATCGTGGAGGAAGTTCGAAGCATCCCATGCACCAGGCATGCCCAAGCCGTCCATGGCGTCCATGGCATCGAAGCCGTTTGAGAAGCCATTGTCTCCGGTGGCGGGAACGGCGCTATCGAGTCGTTGAACATGGTCCGTGAGAACGCTGATCTTCTTCCTCAGTTCGCCAGTCTCATTAGTGTGAACACGGATCATCTCCTCTTTGTCCAACCTCTGGGTCTCAATGAACTTGATGCATTCCTGCTTTTCGAGGGCCAGTTGTTCAACCCTAGCATGGAGCATCTTCAGCTCTTCCTCCATGTCAGTCATCAGAGCGGTATATTGCTTCTTCTCATCCTCTAGACGCTCAGTATGCTGCTTCTTGCGTTGTCTCGAGTCAAGGCTGACGATAGTTAGCATGAAATCTTGAAAGTAAACTCATGTTGACGGTACTTACGCTGCTTGTCGGTTACGGAGCAATCGCTTCTGCTGCTTGAGCTCCTTAATCTCTTGTTCGTCGGTGGACTGAGAAATAAGATGGTCGATGTTGCTGAGGTTCCGCTCTGCTGGAATATCAAAGCGAGCATTCTTCTTCCGAATACCGTCGCCGCGGCGCATCTCATTGTGAGAGCGGAGACCGGGGCTGTTAGGGCGCATTTTGTTCTTGTTAATGGGCTGCTGAGGGGTCATCCACTCTTTCTGGGGAGATGTGGGGATAGACTGGGAGCCGACGGGAAGTGACGGGAACATGTTCCCAGGGTTTGTGAAGGGTGTTGGGCCGGCCATGGGTCGGTGGAAGAGAGAGGCGTTGGCGTCATATTCAGCAGGAACACCATCGAAGGGATTCAGAGGAGTGCAAGTGCCGGAGGTGTTTCCGAACCAGTTGGCAGTGGCAGCGAAGCCATTGTTCTGAGTGTGATCAGGGCGCATAAAAGGGTTGTTGCTATGCTGATCAAAGAAAGGATTGTTGGAGGAAACCGACTGCATTTCGACGGATTGCCAGTCCTCTTGTTTTGGTGAGAAGAGAGGAGGGCCGACAGCAAAGGATTCTCGACGACTGTCAGCCATGGGGGGCGATAGTTCTAAGCCCGAATCGATTGTGTTGTGTTCAAGAATGTTGTCGTCCAATACACTGTTGTCTTCGTCTTCGAAGTACTTCTGTGCGTGTTGTGTATCCACGGTTAGAGAGGCTGGACGATAAAAGGGTTGTTGCATTTGAAATGTTGAAGTCATTGTGGTGATGTGAGATTGAGTGAGAGAGTGTGTGTTAAGTGAGGTCTTGTGTGGGTATATGTAAGAGAACAGGGCGGGGAAGTTTAGAGGAAACAGTGGAAGCAGGGAAGCAAGGCTGCAAAGAGAAAATAGGAGCCAAGAAGGGAAGGGTGGAATCTGAAGAAGAAGACCCAGATTCGGAATCAATATCAATCAATATCAATGTGAAGAGCACAGAGGCACAGAGGAAAGCGAAAAGAGGTTGGGATTCGGGGGAGGGGCGCGAAATAATAAAGTACTGGAGTACCCAAGCTAAGGTATCATTATTTTTTTCTTTGCGCGCGGGAGACTCAAACAATGTTTGGTGGGCAAGGCCGAACCGTAGTGTGGGCAGCGGTGAAGGACGAAACGGGTACGGGTGTGTATTTTTGGCAGCCTGCCAAGTTTTCACCCACCCAGCATCCAGCAGCTCACCTCACTTGTAGGGAAGGAAGGAATGGCAGGACAGGGCAGGGGCGTGTAAGGTGAGGTGAGGTGGGCTTTGAGAACCTGGAAGGAAGCCAGAAAGCCCGACCCTCCGGAGAGTGCTTGGGTGGGGTTAAGTGCCAGGCCAGGCCAAGCCAGGCCGATGCGGATGCGAAAAGGGTACGGAGTACAGAGAGTGTGACTCAGTGTTCGGCGGGAGAATCGGGGGGATGGCTCGTACCTCTCGAGTATTTCGGTACTCCAGTTTGTGGCCAGGATACCTACTAAATTGAATGGAACGGGTGATAATGAAGGAGATGGGCTTGCAAGCTCTTGTCTTTTCTCTCGCAATGTTGAAGCGCAGACGCAGCAAAAATTAAAGACGAAGCTTCTCCCGTAGAGTATTGTTTGTGCACAGGTGGCTCAAAATCGGCCTCCAAGGATAAGGTGGTAAACTTTGGAATCCTGGTATGTACCAAGGTAGGAAAATGGGAGGAATATACGAAGAATATAGGGTATAAGGAAGTGAAGAAGAGGCTGGCGATAGATGGGATAATAGATAATGGAATGTGCGGGACGCCGGACAACCGAACGGCGAGGACGGGAAAGGACGGGAATGGCAACAAGCGTAATGGCCGATTCACTAGAATATAACCAACAATAACGAGCCAGAAGGATACGGGAAACCAAGCGCGCGACTGGACACTCTCCAATGCAGTATAATGCAGTGCAGAAGCCTAGCACCGCGCAATAGACAATGACCAAATAAGGAGCACTTACAACAGCGGCAGACCGGCGCAACAATATGTCCTAAGGCTTTAGGATGGTGTGGGCTAGGCGTTGTGTGGTGCTGATGATGTCCAGGGTTGACTTTGATGGTGCCGTTTTTGAGGTAATATGTGTGAAGTGTGCACTATAAAGCTTTGTGTGGTGGATGGTGCAATTGAGACCTTGATGTAGGTAGTCTGCAATCCTGATAAACAAGATAGGACGATGAGCAGAGATGATGAGTTACTGGGCTTGTATGAAGAAAACAGACTTCTACTTTGGGATCAAAGCGAGGACAATCTTCGATTATGTACTTGGACGGGGCAAGTAGCCGGCGATTACTCTTGTGGAGCAGACATTCAAGCATCCATTGGCATTTTAGACCACGCCGGCGATGCCAGACTTGTAGCAACGCGGTTTGGCAGGGCACCTCTGCGAGACGGAGGATCAAGGATGGTCATGGTCCACCAGAGACCGGGGCCTTGTATTGGCCCGTCTTTCTCGGCACAGGAGATGTCTAGGTAGGTTCAATGATCTGCTCAAATGATAGCTCCCTTAGCCAACAGATCTCATAAGCGCTTTACTGGGGCATGACCACGGTGATGGGAAATGAGAAATCAGATCAACCAGAGAGAGAAAGTGTATGAATTAATGATCGAATGAGCCAGTGAATGAGCTTCCTGAGCAGCACGCGTCTCATCGATTTAGCCGTCTGAGCCGTATCCAATATGATATGGGAATAAGAACTCAGCGTCGCAGACGATCTATCTGGGTGTGGAGGCGCAAGTCAGGGTTGGGGGGCCTCAATCGGCCAGGCAAACTTGGGGTCCAACCAGGCTGAAGATGCTTTCAATGGCAAGAGCCAGAAGACTACCTAGATGAGACGGGGCTAGGCCGCGATACCTACCTACCTAGACTGAACTGGCGATGCCGATGTTTCTTCCCTCATCGGATCTCTTCCGTCACCAGCATCGACATCGCCGCCATCGGCTATCAGTCATAGTAGCGGTGATGGGTTTCAATGTGCCCAGCCAAATCTGTAACAACGACTCCATTATCAATTATCGTTGCGGTGGAAACCAACGATACGTAACAGTATGGGAATGGAGGACAGAACTCCGCAGAGGCGAGAGATTGTGACAGCTACACCACGATGTCAACCAGATCTCCAGATGTGAACCGACTTCCCGTTTCTCAATACAAAATGAGCTTAGTTTAGCACACCAGGCAGGGGATTTTCCTCATGTGTCATCCAAGCCGGGCTCAAGAGGAGGATGACCGTGAATGCTATTCGTTCTTACTTGTCAGCCATGGAGCCCGTGTGAACAATTAGCAGCGGCGTATGTTGCTGTTAGCTCCAGAAATGGGCCGTCGTCACTTGACCGCTGCTCTGTTTTGTAACATAAAGGTACAGTACACCAGCCTTGGCCTTGTTCCCCCTTGGGCCGCTACCAATACATGTCGTGAGTGATCCTCGCGAGTGATGAGGCCATCGTCTCGGGCTTTTCCATGCATGCTTTGTGATCTTCTTGTTCTTCAAATGTCTAGACTGGATACCTTGCCACTATCCCAGTAAACCCACGCTTCTTAAGAGCCAGTAGCTACACATGAATGGTGTCATGGCTGAAGGCTGACTATGATCTTACAAGGATTAAGAAACATGGGGGAATATGTTTATGTACTGTACTGCCGGGACCGACAATAAGCAATGAAGGAGGATAGAGAACATGCTTTCGAACCGCTGAAGGAAAAAGCAATGAGGCCATTATGCCAGGGAGACTGTAAGGCAACCCCAACCCTGTTGACAGGCAGCGGATAGGACTGGGTCTAATGGCGGGAAGCCATGTGCTAAATTTGATACTCTCCAGGCTGATATCGGCACCTCTAACAAGGGAGCATCGTACTCCGTACCGCCGTATTTGAAGACGGTAAGAAACTCTTACTCAGACCTGCGACATTATAGCCTCTCATTGGGAGCGTCGACTTCTAAATTCGACTCCAAAATGTCTCATTGGGTCTAGCTTCGGGCGCTGCTGGGCCGGCCCGGCCACTTAGGTTGTTTACAAAAGCCCAGCAAACCTAACAATGGAAAATTCCAAGACGTTGGGCACCAAAACGGACGCTAGTCCTCAGAGCTTTGGGCTTTATTTCTGCATCAGCCGAGAGCCACTAACACTAATGGCTGCCTTCCTATTGACCAGTCTGCTGGGACGTGGGGTAAGAACGTGTCGACGTACCCTCCCAAGTCCCGATGGCTGATGGGATTGGAAGGCCATGGGCAGCTGCCCATGGCCTGCTCGTCTTCAACGAATAACTCGTAACAGTCTTTATTTCACAAGGCAACAACTGGAGGAGACAACACAATATGAAACGCGAGCAGCGCGTCCGACAGCGCGTCTTCTGCCCCGTCCTCAGGGACTGCTATTCTTTTTTAGTTCTAGCGAGGAACACCGAGCCGTCCTAAATTTGTGGAAAACTACACGCCATGGCATAATGGAGTCGCCTCACAATGAATATCCCAACTGGCTTCATCCTGGCGCGTGTTTGTCCACTCTGTGAAAATTGGCGATTTTCAGGGAAACCATTCTGATTGCCCCCTAGTTATGCTCGACAAGCCGAAGTAGCAACACGCGGCAAACGAGCAGGTCTCGACTTACTTTAGCAGGGCGATTTTCCAATGAAGAAACCGAGCCGAGGAACACGGGACAGCTCTGGATAATAGATGCCCCAGGCAAGGGATTTCTATCAGATAAGTAGGCATTTTGGCCTTTCCAGTTCTCGGAACTTGAAGTCCCAACGAGTGCCGTTTGCAGACCATACCACACAATCACCACAAATCCTGTTCTTGACTGCAAGAACACCATCGATATCACACCTCAAGCCTCTGTTATCGTCTGATTCACCTGCGGAATCTCCAATAGCTCATCAGCCAAGAGATGCCTCTCTTGATCATGCACTGAGACTTCGATGCTTCCGTCACTGTGGGTGGCTGGGGGAGACGGCTGCGACTCAGCTCCCACACGCTCCTACTGCACGCCCTCTACGACCCTAGTTCTAACCACTAGGCTCATACGCCTGATATCATGGATCCACTGTGCTTCGCGGTCGCATAATGGGCCGCTCGTGGTGCTTCTCTTTTGAGCACTTTGTTTTGTCGGTGTGTTACGCGTGCGCGTCCTCTCCTTAGCCGACCAAGAAAATGTTAGGCACCTTGCTTTTCTATACCCTGCTGACTTGCTCTTTGACAGATACAGTACCAGATGGTCTAGCGTCATGGCTTCGACTGATCTGTGGTCCAAACACCTCGTGCTTGGTATGCACCTGGGTCCATGCTTCAAATCCGAGGACCCTTCTCGCGTAACGGAAAATATCAAATCACACACTGGACTCCAGAACGAAAGACTATCTATCCAAAATGCTTCCCGAATCTCGATGGTTGCATCATGAACACAGGCTTCTGTTTTATGCGGACGGAAAAGGGATGCAAATGTCATCTCAAGTCCCATATGAAGTCCCATATGCTTGTCCAAGTATTACATTCTTATCACTTGGTGATCAAGTGTGCGAGCATTTTTGCTACTAACTACCATGGATCTCCGGATCTTTTTCCGGGAGGGTCAAGTTGGGTAAACAGCCAGCGCTTTTCAAAACTGCCCAATCTGTCACGACATCCAATCATTTAAATAGGGCGAGCAGTTTTGCGGCTTCATTCACCCAGAAGGCAGACCTGCTCGGCCTGCTCCATCCCTAAACTGCTTGCCCAGGCAATCAGGACTGCGCTTCGCGCATGCAGCTTAGCCATTTCTGGTCGTCCATAACCCAAGTGGGCTATGTAGCGTATCCTTGACGATTCAGAACTTTGAACCCCATGCATGGCTACAGAAATGTACGTTTTGGTCATATCGAGAGCCTCATCACCTTTTGAGACAAACGGGTTCGATGAGACAGGGTCTGCTACGACTCTGAATGGCCTCCTCATCGTAGCATCAGTGGCATTGCTCACCAATGCCGATGTGAATCCGATATCAAGGGCGCCCAAAGTCGTTGCCCAACTGCCTCGCCATATCCCATTGGTGAGCATAGGGATACCGCCATTATGACTCGAAGAGAGGCTGCGATTTTCGGACACTCACTCTAGCCCCCACGACAACGCAGAACCTCTCTAATTCAGTCATTTCGGTTTCAGAGGCACATGCTTTTCGGTTCCCCTGATCTAACGCAATCTTGTTTCCGATACTGGATCATATTCGTTATGTATCCGGTATGAAAGACAACCGTGAGATATCCTAGGTATTATTCGTGACGCAGCCTTCCATGACACTCTTTCTATAACAGGAACAGCAGTGCAGGTCTTGCTAGTGCTAGACTCGAATATTTGATATCTCGTTGCGTCTCTCTCCATTTCACGTTCACATATCATCATCCAGGGCTCATTCTGACCGACGGTGGCCCCGTTGCGCTGATAATTTTACTACGGCCTAGAGTCACTTTGCACACTCAAAGAATTCCACCAGCACCTAGAAGAAGAGCTTGGAACACTAACTGGTTACCTCTCTTTCAGTTATCAAGTGGCGTAGGGTATCTCCCGAACATGCGGTCTGGATCCCTGTCCGAGTTTTCGGCCCACGTTCATCGTATGCGAAGATATTTCCAGCATAACGATCCACTGTTTTGGATTTTGCTGTTTCTGAGCAGGGATTCCAGGCTCTTGACGGCGTCAGCCTTGACGAGTATCATGTCATATCACGAGGCTGCGGCTGGGAATCCCGGAGACAGAGGTGCGCTGTGTCTATAACCCCCGCGCCTTAGTATTCGATATCTGAAACACTCACGGACATCAGCATGATGGAATTGTCCACACCACAATCTCTCCTAAGGGATTAAAAGTTGGCACATGCGGCATTCCAGGATAAAGATTCGCCGACAATACAACTTGGTAACCCAGAATGTTAACGTGGGACAGGTATGTCGCAGCCGAAAAGCTGCAATGACGCTCACAACATCTTGGAACAAGGAATCTCACGTTGCCTTCTGGAGGACGAAACAGACCGAGTTGTCTTTATATGGACTAGTCTTGTTTTGCAAGTGCAATTTGGTCCCCAATCAAGTGTATTTTGCGAAGCTGGGGTATCATTTGCATATCAACATACCGAATACTTTGAAGTGAAGGCATTGATAGCAACCGGCCTCCAGGCTATCCATGCAACCTTCCTTACCTCTCGAACACGACAGTATGTATTAGTCAAGCATGGAAGCCAAATTCGTAAAACTACGATCCATGATATCATCCACTTTGCTGTTTTAGATAGAGTCACACATCTTGTATAGCAATTGTTAACTACTTTTAGCGTCTGACACTGGGGTCGGCCAGTAGATCACCCTCGCTATCAGGAGTTATCCAAGCCTCAGGGTGTAAGAAGACTTCTGACATTAAACTAAGTTGTCAAAAATACTTAATCTAAGATCCTCTATATCATGGCTAAATTATACTAAATTACACTAATTCTACCTAAATTTACCTAAGGCTTTTTGTCACCTAGGATAGAGGTCCTAGGTTTTACTGCATCCCCTTGCCAAGTACCGTTAAGGGTACTTGATAGCTGAGCCTTCTGGGGAGCATCACGGACATTACGTCGGACATTCTGCCCGGTCAACTAACTAAGTTCTGATACCTTGAGCATCATCAAGCGCATGAAGACAAGGAAATATAGGACTTGAGCTTAAGTGTACTTGACCTAGCTCCAGATACGCAGTCGTCCGATCGTTTCTTTATCCTATCTAGAGAAGGGCCAGCAGTGAATATGGTAGACAGAACCTGGTGCTTTTTACTGCGTCCCGGACACGGCCCTGACAGCTGAGAAAAGGCATGTCAGCCACTTGATCTCATGAGCGGATATGTTTCTGAAACAAGTGGCTTAGACAAAAGGCTTGGTCTACAAGGTTTTGACAGAAGGAAAGCGGGGGTACCCGGGCAGCGGGTTGAAACGGATGACAGTTCCAATATCCAACAGCTCTCTACGGCAGTATTCTCCCTTATGACTATGCATGCATTCTGGAATGCGCGGTTACGGAAATCAAGGGACAACACCGAAGTTATCCGGGCAAAAGGGATATTGGTTCCAGGATACATACACGGACTGCGCCACCAGGACCTCAAATACACTATTAGCCTTCGCAATGCTCCGTGTTTAACATAACTGGCGTGTAATACATCTCGATGTTTTTTCTCATTCGAAGCTGGTGGCACATATGGCCAAGAGGAGTTGGCGGAGATGCATTCAGGCTCGCGGTATCGAGAACTTCTGGTGTAGATATCCCATGCACAAACACAGCACCACGCCGCCATCATGAACCAGAATCACATCGATAGTTCAGTCCTTGGCTGAACCTGTCCGATGCTAGGTTATGTCGAGTGCATTGTGAAAGCAGTCTGACCGTACCTAACAAATGGGCTCGCGGTGTCATTGTGTCGTGAACATCGTTACACTGGTAACTGGTGCCTTGGACACACATCACCCTTGTTGGTGGCTTTTCAAATTATCGTCAGCCAAATCGTCTGCGGGCGTTTTGCGCCATGTCATCAGTTTCGTTCCCACGAATCGCTTTTGTTACCATGGGGCCTTGTGCTTCGTCATTGGCGATAGGTTCTGATATTACACTATTGAGAACGGATTTATGTATCTCTGCGTGTCAAGGAAATGGCTCCCAGTTCATATATGTACCCCTATCATCAGATCTCTGTGCCTTGGTCTCCCAAGGACCTCCACAGTCTGGGACGGCCTGCGTCACTCGAAATCGTCGCCTCTTGTATGCACCCATATCAGCTCGGTCCACCAGTCACACAACAAGAGATCTCGTAATTGACTAGCAAATCCGCTTCGGTAGATGCTCCTATCACGAGGGCAACAACAGCACAACGTGTGCCATAGTTCAGATGCTGATGCTCGCACACGCTTCGCCCAGTCAAGCCAGTGTATCGCCGTTGCGTGCAAACGCCTCTGCTGTGGTCTCGGAGAATGCAGATATAATACGAGATGGGGATGCGTTTACTCAACACACTAAGTCGTATGCGTCTGCGCCCATTCTTGTTTCCAAGACTGGATCCAAGCAGTGAGACAGAAAAGCCTATTAGCAACTGCTTAGTTTGTTCTTTTTTCTTGGAACAAGAATGAGACTCGGCATTCAGTCGAACATCTTTCGATATGAAGTTGACGAACTTCCCTATACTCATTCCTGCCTTCACAGCTCAAGTATGTTGGGACTGTGGTTTTCTTCGCCCTTTGTATACATCACTGTAGCTTTGTCTCCAGCCTAAAGCCTGTGCCTTCAAACTCTACAAGCACCGTGTTTCTCTGCCCAGCGAATTACTCCCATTCATAGTGGATTCACGTATCACTAATTATTTGGATGATAGATCGCCATAAATGATCCTCTTGTCATCACCTCTAACCTACTCAACATCCCCTTTCTCCCCAAGGCGGGCACTCTCGTCTCTGAGCCGGGATATGAGCTTCCTCTAGAGGCGACGTTCATCCATGGTAGCGACTTTATTCGGCGTGATCCTGATGGCCAATGGGTCAAGCTTGAAGTAACAAGTGTTGCGCGGGATACTTCTGGCTCCCTGTTGCGTTTTAGCTATAATGGAGTCGTCAACATGGCGGGGGATGAGGGGAAAGTGATTCGAGGGGATACGAATGCCACGACGACTGGTTTTGGAAATGCATGTGAGTTACTGGATTCCATGACATGGTTGTCGACCTGGCGCTGAGCCGCCATCCTTCCCACATTGTTTTGAGCTGTGGTGGGACAACTCTGGACTTGATACTAACGATGTCAGTTGTGCAAATCAGGTTCGAGACTGATGCTCCGGGGTTGAAACTTCTGCAGGACAAGTTGTATGTTGGCTCAGGCAGATTCGTTATCGAGGAAGATCGGCCAGTCATTGTGGAATACAAAATCAGCGAGGTAAGCGCGCAGTGCAACAAGCGATCGAAGAATGACTGAAAGGCATGACGGGACGAGGCATCGGTCAGCCCGGGTATGGATCGAGTAATCTGAGAGCAGGAATCTATCGTTTGACAGGACGGGTCACTATAGTGATTTTCTACACTACGTTGCTTAAGTTTTTGAAATCTATTTGTGTTTGGGGACCTAGAAACAAGCCTCACATCGATAGGTCAAAGTTCCTAGTTCGTATGTCTACCACCAGCCGTGTGTGTGTCCCCTTCATAGTCAAGCTCTCCTCGAAGCTCTAAGTCGTGGCCCCCGAACTCCAAGTCTGCCGCTCTTTTGCTACTGCAAGAATATGCTTTATCATGCGGTCCCAGTTAAGCTGCCTGGTTTGTCAACCTTCGGACTCCAGGCTGGATACAGACCCTCCAGATTGTGTACATGGGAGTCGATCCACAGGATCAATACCCCATCTTCTCCGCCTTTCGTGTTACGGTACACCGGTACTAGTCCATGCTTATTGGGGGACATTGGAGAGCTGTAGAAGACGCTCGCCGGCGCGGATGTTGGCATACTCATATGCCTTGGACTCGGGAGGAAAAGTTCCGTTGGCGGCCCAAAGATCGATCAGAGGCTGCATGGGCTCCAGCTCAGCGGGCTTGAGCATATCCAGAGCCGTAGCCGTCAGGACGAAGTGTGAGAAACAACTGTTGAGCTGCTTCTCCAGGTTGAGATGGTAAAATGGCTCGGTAAAATGAGCCCAGTAGAGATGAGCATAGACCCGGAACATTTGACGGAAAATCATCTGGCAGATATCGACGAACTTGTCAGGGAAGCCTGATCGCTTTCCGATGTACTCGGGCTCACCAGGGTTCGAGAGCTGGGACAAAGGTGTGGTGGTGATGGAGGGGTTGTGGGCGTACGAGACACCAGAAGGGTCAGTTGGGAAGATGTTGGTGTCGTCGATTTTACCAGAAATCCATCGCTGCATCAAAGTCATGTACTCATTGGCAGGAAGCTCAACGGGCTCCCTGTTACGGTTAAGCCAAGTAAAGGAGTGGTTGCTATCGAGCGTAAGTGAATGTATGGTCTGATAAGAGTGTTGATCACTCACGCTCCAGCAGACATGCGTGGGCAGCTGGTAGAGTTGCAGATGGATGTACCATCATCTTCCTTTTCGTGGAGAACCCTGACAAAATTCCAAAGGTTGCGGTAATGCTCAACAACTAAACGGCGTTAGGATCTGTAAGAACTTGTTGTGATATCAAAGTTTCATTCTTACCCTGGTGTGCAATCCACTCGCCTTGCTCGACCGTCTTGGGTCGGGCACTTAGTGTCATGAAATTGCCCTTTACTATGTGCTTAGCATATTGGGCATTGAGCCACAGAGGGAGAGGTCGAGGAAGATGATAGGAAGAGATTAGTTCGTCACCGCTCATGACGCCGCTGGAGTCATCCATGCCAATGGTCTGGGCGAGTGAAGGAGAGTTAGGCAGAGGGGGGACCTTGGGAGCTAGACTGGCTGAGGAAGACTGGCTCCCTTGAGTAGACAGCTCTGGCGGGGGAGGCTGACTGGCAGTAGAACCAGTTGGGCTCTTTTGAGGGCCAGAAGAAGGCTTAGCTGAGCCACCTCGGAACCGAGCGTTACTGGTGATGTTATGTTAGTAAATGTATGTAACGAAATGAAATGTATGCTATCGAAATAGGGCCAAGTTGAGGAAGGAACAAAAAAGTCACTTCAAGTCAGCACAGGCCCAGGCACAGGCACAGGCACAGGCACAGGCACAGACAAGGTACGGTAAGGCACTAGATATGGTACCTTGGGAGAGCACCTATCCATGGATATGACAGGCACACTATGCTTGAAATGGCACACATGGTTGAAACACTGGCAAGTCCGCCCATGGCAGCCGCAGAAAAGCGCCATGCGTGGCGCCCTTGCAAGGGAGAGGAATGATGATAGGAAAGGTAAGGATGATATATGAGTGAGGAACTATCCATGATGTCCATCCAACAGGCACTACCAGAGAATGCCCATCATGACGAGGGTTTCAACAGTGATCAGTTTCTAGTAATGAGTCCTAAAGCAAAGCAACGTCTTCAGAGGCTCAAGGAAATGAATGTTTTCAGCTCATGAACCTGGGGCATGTCTTGGACGAAGTACTAGTGTACCAGGGGACCACATGGTGAGAGTCTGATTGTGTACAGTTGGCCTTCCGTCTCTCGGTAGTTGTCCTGCACTGCGACAAGGAGTGCGCAAGGGTATTGGCTCCAGGTTCGAGTGTATCCGAAATGAAGAATTTGCAATGTTGCACTCGCATAGGAGTAGAGGGTCGTGGCTGGTGTATAGGTAAGGTAGGTAAGGTATAGATACCTAGATATTTTACCTCTACAAGAGGCGGCGGCTCTTTTAGGATTCATGATGATGAAGGCATGACAACAGTGGCAGAATCGGGAAACAAGACACACAGAAGCGACGCTGGCAATGAGGATCCAATGACGAGTAGAGACAAAATGAGATGAATACTGATGAAGAATGAAAATATATACTCACATGCCAGAAAAGAGGTTCGACATGGTTGACAGAAAGGCGGGGTGAAATCGTGAGCAAAGACGCCTGAGAGGATTCCACGAGGGCTTCCCAAATAGAGGGAGAACACGCTCGAGTCGGTATTAGGGTGTGTTCGGTGACTTGAGCGGTCGTTGGTGTTGTCTTCTGCCTGACTGAGACTGCGTGTTGTTGTTGTTGTCAGGATCAGTATCAGATCAAATCCGATATCAGCAGCTGGAGTCGGTTTGAGAAAGGGGGTTTTTGAGGTGTCGGTGTCGGGGCTTGGGCTTCCCAGGTTGATGAATAGCGGCTAAGTACCCCGTAACTTTAGCGGATGAGCGCCACAACGGGGCCTCACGCTAGTGCATCGCATCCATCGCATCCCGTCTCCAGAAGCCTCCCTACTCGTCTCACGCGACTGGCTCTGTTTGTCACCTGAAGCGCGCCATGCCTGTTTCAGAGCATTTGAAAGGGACTCCTCCCATTACTCTGCCACCTCCTGACGTTGCAGCACACTTGTTCCTTCGTTCTCGTCTCCACTAACTTGAGGCAGAGGAGCTTTAGGTTGCCATCTATTTATGTGTGGCACAGATTGTGGCGGTGAATATCGACAAAACGGATATTACAGTGGCTAGTGCGGCTACCTCCCAACCTTAGGCGCTAGAGCCACAATCAGCTAAACGGATCCACGGTTGCTGAGAGCAAGGCGCGACTGCAAGCTCACTTTGCGCGCAAATCAACCGCTTCTTTCACTGTTCCCTTTCATTCTTTAATTCAACCCCCGTCACCACGAAGAACCTACAACATGTCCGACATAGAAGACCCAATTGACTCAGTCGACGAAGGCGGCGATGACCTCTTCGGTGATGATGGCGACGATGATGTCGTACCTACCAAGGAGCCTGTCCATGAGGATGATGAACTTGCTTCAGATCCAGAAGGCGACAGCTACGCGCGGTATCGCAACGACGACGACGACCAGACTCAATTCCAGACAAAAGAGCGAGCTATTCAAAACGTAGAAACCTACCGGCATCGAATTCCGAAGCCTAAAGATGGCGCGGTATGTATTTTTACTTGCTCAGAGAAGCCGTTTAGCGCTGACTTTGACGGTATAGCTTCGAATTCTACGGATCCCCAAGTTCATGAAGATAATGCCTGAAGTGTACGATCCCGAGACGTTTGAGCCGACAGAATTCGACCTGGCAAATGCCAAGGCTGAGCATCCTAAGCATGTCGCTCGAGTACGAAAAGATCACAGCACCGGCGAATTCAAGAGCAACACAAACATCTTTCACTGGAGCGACGGATCAGTGACCATTTCCGTTGGCGGAGAGCACTATGAGATCCAGAGAAAGGCGCTCGCCCCACCAGCAGACAAGCCCTACAACGAGGTCAATGATGGTCACTACTACGCTGCTGCCGCTGAGTTGCACAGCAACATCCTCATGACGGTTGGGCATATCACAGAGCAATACAATGTTCGACCCAATAAGGCTGTTGGAGACGACGCGCTCACTCTCCTAGCTGAGAGGATGGCTGTCGCCAGTAAGCCTGCGAATGCAACTGACATGATCATCCAAACTACTGTCGACCCCGAACTCCAGAAGAAGCAGGCCGAATTGGCTGAGAAGGAAAGAATGAAGGCACAGAGGCGACGCGAGAATGCTGCTGCCAAGATGGATGGTGGTTATGGCCGATCACGAGGAGGGCTGTCTATTGGGGACCTTGAAGGTGGGCGCCGAGGCGCGGCAGGCTCTCGCAAGCGCGGCGCACCTGGGTCGGGCAAACCCAGAAGGCGAAGAGATGAGGAATCAGACGAGGAGCTTGAGCATGCTGTTGGTCGGCACGAAGGCTACTCCCTCGATGATGGCTTCATCGTCAATAGTGACGACGAAGAAGTGGAAAGCGGAGGTGATGATGACGATGAAGATGATTTTCCCGACGACGACGAAGAGGAGAAGCCTCGCTCCAAACGTCAGAGGACAAGGGATCGCAGTGAGGACGTAGATGATCTCAGCGAAGTCGAACAAGTGGCAGGAAGATCCCGCAGGAGAAATGTCATCGATGATGATGACGACTAAAAAGGCCATCATCGGAGTTACAGAGATAATGGGATGGGTATTTGGCATGGTGAGCAAAGGAGGCCATTGCTGCATAATATGATTATATCAAACTGTCTCCAAGACAGAGTATCGCAGAAATTGGTTGTTTTTGTATTATATTTTAGACTTTTGGGGGCAATAACAGCAAAGCCACATCTTTACTGTATGTGAATCCTTCGCCAATACAACAAGCCGCGATATAACAAATAACGAAAAAGATTGTTCGTGCGATACTGATGATGAGTAGTCGGTACTAACCATATACGTGTGTATTGTACATGTGAGTGTGGCTCAATCTCCGAGATTCCATGTCTCAAGAACCGGTGATCTCATTGGCAATCACATGCCGATTTAGCGTCAAGCATTACCTTTCCCTTGCTGGGGGAAGTACTTTGTTGAACAGCTGCGGGGAGCTCTACGAAACTCAACATCAGCCTACTTGCTACCTTATCTTGCATGTCCTTTAAAATAATATACAGATTCTCCCTGATTGACGAACCTAATCACCCTAAGAAAGCCCCCTTCACCGGTTCTGTATGCGGTCTCTAGCGTTTATGACATATTCCCCAAGGTACACTGGGTGCGTGCCATCTCGTCGCTAAACGCTCGCAAAACACGACACTTCGCAAATGGTGCTTGTGCTTGTGATCGGCCCTCGGTAACGCGCAATGGGGGTGGTAATCACCGTATGGGGTGTCGTCGTGGATGTTGCCAGCTTCTGGCAGAGGGTAAACTCTCTGTTCCTCCTGTCCGTGATACGCGACGTTTGTCGTTCCTAACTATGTCGTTGCAGAAGCTGCGGAGCTGGTACACGCGCAAAAGCCCCGTTGAACTATGGCTGGATCTGTTAAGAACCGCCGAGGCCTTTGAGGACTGGGAGGAGGCCGCGCTACACCTGGATAACCTCCTGGGCCTTGATCTGTGGCAAGTCTGCTTATACAGAATGACATGTCTACTTGGATGCGTCACGCTAACAAGTTTACAGGAGGAACAATCCAGCTTCTAAGTACTACGACTGGAGACTCATTGCAGAACGCCTGGACTCTCTCGCGACCGCGCGGGAAGACGGAAACTTTCAGCAGCTCGTCAACCTGTTAAGATCCGGCCTCGTTCGAAACCTCGGGAACATCACCTCACCCAAACTCTACAATCGATCATTTGCCGGTACCAAGTATCTTATAGAAGAGTACATCACCCAGATTGCCGAGGCAGTGGAAGATATTCGCGCCCTGCCTACAACTCCATCGGCTATACATGGCACGGGGCCATCCTTGACCACGCAGATGAAATTGGACTGTATCCACGATACAAGACAGGCTTTTGGGAGGAGTACACTTGTCCTTCAAGGTGGTGCAATATTTGGCATGTGCCATTTGGGCGTTGTGAAGGCTCTGTTTCTGCGTGGCTTACTCCCGCGCATCATTACGGGAACGGCTACAGGCGCCTTGATTGCGGCTCTGGTCGCTATTCATACAGAAGACGAGCTACCGGCTGTTTTGAGTGGCGATGGTATTGACCTCTCGGCATTTGCTCCCCAGAATGGTCATGAGAACGGGGAAACCTCAACGGTTCAGGCCTTCAGGTCACGGTGGGAAACTCTATTGCGGAGGATTAGGCGTTTCTCCAAAGAAGGGTACTTTCTTGACGTGACCGTTTTGGAGGAGTGTGTGAGGGCCAATGTTGGTGATTTGACTTTCGAGGAGGCCTATAACCGGAGCAAGAGGGTGCTGAACATAACTGTTGCGACGGAGGGCCAGGGGGGTGTACCGACGCTCCTCAACTATCTGACTGCGCCTAATGTGGTATGTTCTCGAAACATTGACTTTTCGTGAAGCCTGCTGACTCGTCTCAGTTGATCTGGACCGCTGCTGTAGCGTCGAATGCCTCATCGCCCTCTCTCTATGGCCACCGCAAGACTACTATGCTCTGCAAGGACGCACACGGCAACATTGTACCGTGGGCACCAGCTAACACAATTGACTTTCGACATTGGACTCACACATCCTACTCCGATCGAGACTCACCTTTAAGACGCATCGCTGAGTTATTCAACGTCAATCATTTCATCGTCAGCCAAGCTCGACCGTATCTCATTCCCTTTATTCAGTCTGATATGCATGGTCCATCTTTAGTAGAGTCACGGAGCAAGACAACACAAATATCTGCCTTTCTCGTACGCATGGTAGGCCTGGAGATAAGGCACCGCCTAAGTCAGCTGGACACACTAAATCTCCTGCCAACTGGTATCCGGCGCTTCCTGGTCGATGAACAAGTCCCGGCTGCCTCCATGGTTCTCGTGCCCGAAGTGACAGCAGGGGACTTTGTGCGATTGTTGGAAACTCCGACACGAGAGACCCTCAACTACTGGGTTCTCAGAGGCGAGAGGAGCGTATGGCCTGCCGTAGCCGCCCTAAGAATCAGATGTGCTGTCGAGAATGAGCTCGACAGGTCATATCAGGTAGTCAGGAAGTTCAAAGCCCCCGGCTTACGACGAAAGGGGAGCATGGCCACTACACTGGAGGCTTAAAAAGAGAACGCAATGTATAGTTTGGCTCAGCCGTTACGGATGTTAGCGCGACTTGAACATTCCATCCAAACTTGTTGGGACAATGGTAACATGTGAAAATGCTAGCTCTTCTTATTGATACCGCACAGACACAGCAGATGGATACTTAACTTGGCGCGGAGGAATATCTTGGTGCCTACTTAGGAATCGTTACCTACGTTTTTACGCACAGGAGGAGCTTGCTGTGTCTAGGAACTGTCCTGTTTTTACCTATGATATCAATTTCCAACTTTCTTCTTGTCATATCCCACGTTCGTTTTTCCAACATTGATCACCATTGCTCCATATTCGATAGGTCTCAAGACAAGCATCAGCAGAGCAGTCACAAGAACTATGCCGCACGATCGCTCAAGCCATGCAAGTTGGCCTTCGGCGATCACAGCGAATTAATATACCCATGCAAGAACTCGCAATTGGCAGGATGCAACCTAACTTCGTGGCTGCACAGCATTTCTCTTGAACACTCATCAGTATGTAGAATAGAGCCCAAGTCTACGCGCAGCAACGTAATACAATAAAAAGACGATTTTCTGGGCGCGCATATGAACAGATGGGAATGCTAACTCAGATACTAATACCTCAAAGTTGGCAAAACAATTCAATCAGCAGTACAGTGGTTTAGACTCTCAAACTTAAGTCTATTGGAGGTCTATCAATATTTACAATATCCAGACTATTGCGCATGGCGGGACACCGAGTTTCAGACTTATGCTAAACGGTTCAGAGACACTGGTGCTTTAAGCTGTGGGCTTGATGCAACCAACGAAGAGCCACCTGCCTCTGAATACCGGAAAAGAGCGAAATCGCAGGAGTAATGTTTGTGAAAGAGAGAGTGTGTGTGTGCGTGTATGTGTGTGATTTGTAGTTAGAACTTAGAAGTGAGCTTTCGAGAGGCTCCAACGACATTCTTTATCAGCCAATCATCTTACATACCTAGTCATGCCAGGGAACTATTATCATACCCAGACTTTGATGAGACCAACGCAAGAGTTCCTAGTCAAATGAAAGACTTGGAAAACTCGAAAAAAAAACAGCTGTAGTGATCATTAGTATAATCGGAGCAGAAACTGTGCCAGTGCTAGTGCCAGCCACACTGGGTTCTAGATATACCTACCTGTCTCTGCATGGTCATAGAGTCAGATATAAAAGGAGTAAATTCATTTTCCCCCAAAAATAGACCTCCTCTCTACCAGGGCGTCAAAAGAGAATGAGGCGGTTGGCTTTGATAGGTAAGCAGTAGTTCATGTCTAATGCGAAAGGGGTTAGAGGAGGCTCTGCCATGCAACAATGACACCACTTTCAAGAGATGACGATGCCAAAGATACATATAGATTTTAGTATATGCCACTATGCAAATAACGCTTGCTCCCAAGTACCGTATTCTTGGGGCTGTTCTGATCGAGACCGCGTCAGAAGTGCACCAAGCAAGGGGCACTGCCAACGCATCGTTCATGGCGTTCGGCACGATTGAAGAAGGGAAAGGGCTAGATCATAGGCTTATGCAGTCAATGAATGGTTTGTGGTATTGGGCTAAGGGGTTCATGAGTTAAAAAGCTCTGGCCTCACCCACCTCCTCGGGTCGGTATTTTGTTTCCAGAATATTTTACAGCGAGACGAGATAACCAAGTCATCGACATACATACAGTCAACGCTTGTGCTGCCCGGCGCTTCGCCTTGGGCGAATACGCTAATCAACATTAGTAGCTAAGCATTACTGAGTATCACGACGTCTATCTTGTCCCTTAATTTGGAACAACATTACACCACATCTGACGTATACCTGAGAGAGGTCCCTCAACCGGCTTCTTGGGCTCATCAACATGGCCAGCATGACTCATTCTGATAAGCATGAAAGCAACTCGGATTCTTCCATGTCCCTCTCGTCGTCCATACTTGTTGAAGACCGCAATTCTTCCGTCTTCGACTTTTACGGCCTAGTCATGGATATGGATGATTATCAACACCCTTCTCCTCCCACCATAGATATGTCTACATCCATGGTTCTCGAGCGCACCGCGGCAATCAGAACATCCCCTTCTGAAGCCGACGACTTCTCGATGAGCGGCTGGACCACTGTTGGCACATCCTCCACCGCCTCCGAAACCACATGCCCCGCTCCGGCGTCCGTGTCCGTGCCCGCCTCCGTCGCCGATCTCACGGCATCCGAGCTGCTGCTCCGCCTGGAACTCCAGGATACCCAGCCTTCAGGCTCGCTTGCCAGTCCCGGCTCGCACGTGGTGGGTGACCGTGCTTGTGAAATGTCCGTCGGCAGCGATAGCCTATTCAGCTACACCTACACCTTTGTCCAAGATGACCAAGGACTCTGCGGAATCGGAGCGTGGGCTGATATTATGTACCACTAGTCTAGTTCTTTCGTCGCCAAGAAGAGGCGAATCACTCCGCGACAATGATAATTTCAGCGGCCCCGAAAAAAAAAAAATCATTTTTGAGTTTGAGAAACCAAGGAATGTCTTGAGGCATGGATTCCTTGTCTGTTTCCGGCCGGCAGTTTGTCCATCGTTTTTGGGCTGCCACGCGCCGAACGGTTCCGGGTTTCATGTACAGTATCTACATTATCTTTTGATTTTGCTTTTCATCTGTACTCATGCACGATGAGGGCATTTGTTGTCTATGCTCTCTTACGAATCTCCACTCGTGGTTTTGTTGCATCAGTTATCGCTTTGTTCTGCGAAAAACCTCAACAGTAACTAGTAGCTAGGTAGTATGTTTCAAGATAGGATCAATGAAAGAAAAGACAGGATCGCCACAGACACACACAACAGGAATGCTCACTGACGCAAGGGGCATGCAATCAGATCATCTAAGTCAGACTAGATCGGTTACATTTGACTGGAAACTTGGTCATGATCTCCACGGTTAAACTGTGAAATGTAACACAAGCCATCCACAACTTGCAAGGACACGATCGTCGTTGAGTAATTCGAGCCATGTGATGTTTGCTGCATTAGGCAGAGATCCTATGACGCACCCCATGAATGAAAACTTACAGTACTCCGCGCTCTGTCTCGCGCAGCATTCCAGTTCTTGGATGACCCTGTACATGTCATTCAATTACCGGTGTGCGACGAATCTCGGGTAAATACTGGGAACTGCTGTGTATGTACTGTACTGTAAATGATGGACGATCCCTTGTGTAATAAGGATGCACATAATGTCCACTTAGAGGGACCTTTTTGTATCAAGATAACGAAGATTATCTCGGCGTCAAACGAAAGGTCAGATTGGGACCATAAAAGTGTGGCAATTCTTTAATGCTGTCCAGGCTGTAATCGAAGACAGACACATCAAAAAGAGGCGGAGATTGTAGAATGTCGAATGTCCACTGATATCATGCGCCGTTATAGCAGGGCACCCCTAGTAATGTTGCATGCCCGTCGGTCCAGGGATTGATTTGGCATTCGTCCCGTTAAATTGTTGCTTTTTGAAACAGCAATTGGGCCACAGAAAGGGATGGCAGATCAGACCGGGAACCTGCATGTAAGGATGTTGGATGTGTGGAGAGAGTAACCAACACAAGACAAAAGGGAAATTCGGACGACGGAACTCGGAGCCAGAGCGAAAACATACCGTAAACGTTATTTATTCTCCACATAGGTTCGCCAGAACGCAACAGAAGCCTAGAACAGGGAACCGGAGCTTCTTGGATGGTGACAAATTAGTTGGTTGATAAACATATTCAATGAAACACTGTTTTTGTTTTTAATCCCATAACTGATGTTATGAGAGGCGATATGGGTATTAATTGTCAAGATATGACACCTATCACAAGAGGTTCAGACAATGGTTTAAAAACAGACCAAGATCGAGTCTAATTGATTTCTAAATACTAGGCTTTCTTCCTCCCAGACAAGCCATAGCAGGGTTCATCGGTGGATATAGCCGGCCGCGACGCCTCATGGGGTAACCGGAAAAGAATAAAACAAAGGCCATCATTAAAGTAGAATTATACACCCGAAACTGGAGTCTCATCAAACCGCTCTTTCTTCATCCCATTTATGCACATAAAACATCATGTCCATGTCTTAGTTGAGGTAAACCATGGCCATAACGGCACCGGCAATGAGAGCCAGCGAAGATGTCATGCGAGCGGCACCGCTCTCAGGGACACTGGGGACACTGGTCTCGCCGCCGGCGCTGCCAGTCTTGGAGGGAGTGGGGTGAGCAGCAGTGGGAGTGGTGGCGTTCTTGGAAGGAGCATGAGTAGGAATGACGGGCTTAGCAACAGTGGTGGTCTCCTCAGCAGACTTGGTGACGCTGGCAAGGGTAGTAGACTCCTTGGTGGAAACGGCAGCAGTGGTCTCAGCGGTAGCGGTGGCGGACTTGGTGACAGAGGGAGCGGCGTATGATCCCTTGTAGGGGAACTGTGCGCTGTAGTTGACCTCACCAGCCTTGTCGGTGATCTTGAAGTTGTAGGTGTCGGAAGGAAGCTCAGAGGGGGTGAAAGTGAAAGAGTCACCAGTGGCAGAGGCTATCGTGGGTCAGTAAACTATTGGATATCCAATAATGGTGAGACATACTGGTCAGGGTCTTGTAGTCAGAGAGATTATCAGAGGGACCGTTCTGGAGGATGATGGTGCAGCCATCGTTACAGCCAGAGTACTTGATGGTGTAAGGCTTGCCCTCAGTGAGATCGAAATCGGTGTTGAGGAAAGCAGGCTTAGCCAGGGCCACGGAGGCGAGGGCAGCAATGGTAGCGAGAGTGTACTTCATTTTGAAGGTTGGTGAGGTTTGGTTTGTGGTTGAAAGAATGACTGAGTATTACTACCAGGCGAGTTAGTTATTGTTTCCGAAATGCTGATTCGATAGATCGTAAATGGTAGCGAGTCTATGAGCAAATGGCGTTTGTGATGATGATGATGATGATGCTGCAGTGTTCGAGTTTGGTGCACCAGGCTGAACGAATAGTTGTGTAAACAAGCCACCAGCAGTGCGTGTGCTGCCAGGCTGATTCGTTGTCACCAGCAGCTGACAGTGGCACCTGGTGCCAGCTTGTTGACTTCCATCCATTACTGCTGCTATTGCCCAACTGATTTGCATTGCAATTGAATTCATCCTTCTTCCTAGGTATCCCAGGTACACAGTTCGATGTATGTGGATGTTGTCCATATAAGGAAAGGCTGAAGAAGGTAGCAACTTACATTAGGTAGTGGGAATAGGCACAACGAAGTAGCGAATTGACTGAGGCGTTGATAGAGAAGAAGGAAGAAGGGAGATTCGAGAGAAGGAGGGAGGCTTATTATAATGAAGGGAACGTAGAGCTAGTGACAATATTGAGAACAATATCCGTAAAGGGGATACATTCAGACGCTACTGATGGCAATCCAATCCAACCTAATCCCACGAGACCATGGCACCAACTTACTCTATCCCATCCCACCGAACTAAGGGCCGGGGTGTAGGTGCAAAGCAGAGGGGGTGGAGGGGTGGGTGAGTGGTAAGAGTGAGGTGTACAGTAGCGCAGGTAGCGGTTGCTGGACATGCCTTCCCGCAGGTTCAACTGAATTCAATTGTGAGCTTTTGTCCTTTCTTCCTCAAGCTCCTTCCGCTTTCCATTTCCCTTTCCCCTTCCCCTTCCCCTTCCCCTTCCAGGTTCTTTCCACTTTCACCCAAAGGACCCCGTCCCCCACTTCCCTGTCATTACCTAGCTTGCCTTGGTCTGATACATAATGCATTTTCCTCTCCCTCAACCCATGCCATTCTTCCTTGGCCTATCTCGCTACATCATCACATTCCATCCACTAGCAAGCCAGCCACGGCCTTCCAATTCCCGAATCAGAACGGACCCTATCAGATCCCTGCCACGCAAATTAGCCATGTCCTAGCGTTCTCTTCGCATGCCAGCGCTATGCCCTTTGTGGCTTATACTCCAGTGGATTCGTCCTTCAGGCTACGGGGATGTGCCAGCTCCACCTGCAAGACCAACGGGCAACCTCTAGGATTGCTGTGCCTGACAGCCAGAGCGGGCACGCGCCCACAAAGCCAAGCAAGCATCATTAGCGACATGAGACCTCGATCCATCACAATTTGACTTCCAGGCTGTATTTGCACCGAGCCTTGCCCCCCTGCCGACCTCAATTCATTCATGTCGCTGGTCTTTAGCGGTCACCTTGTAGTGGGAATGATATTCTAATCCAGTTATGAGGCGAGAATCGATTTATGCGAATCCTTTCCCCTCTGACCAAGTCCCCAATTCGACTTGTTCTAGGCCTTATCAAGGGTTTCCTGTCAGCCTTGCCTTAGTCTGGCAGTGGTCACAGCAGCAGCACACTTTTTAACCGCGCCTCTCCGGCGTATACCGGAGCTGCTGCATACAGACTAACTCTAGGAGGGCGAGGCCAGCTACCCTATCCTTCTAGCAGCGATACCCGCCATGATTTAGGTTACGGCTGCTAGACATGCTGTCGTAAGCTCGTCGATGTGATGCAATGGGACTCGGCCGAGGCAGCCGTGTCTTTGTTCAGTTATGTATTGATTTCATGAGATGGGTCGTGTCTGATTCAACATATCAACAATTAACGACACAGTCTTTGTGAGCATGATATGATCACTCTCAGTATCCTCTCATTCATTTCACAACACACGCAATCGAAACCTCCGAACTCTTGAATCGCAGCCCTGGAGCACAACTACATCAAGACCCTTGTCCTTAACGGTTCTGGACAACATCCGGAAAATCTTAATGTCGGCTGCTGCAGATGTTGCCCCTTCTTCGGCGGTCTGGGTGCTTGCCGCTATTGGAAACTTCAATACCAAATCATACACCACCGCTCCGGGGAACATACACCAACATACCTTAGCCAATCAGGGCCAAGACTGCACTAACTAACAGCAACAGGATATATCCCAAATAACCTAAAGCCCTAGCCCTAACCCTAAACCCTAAGCTAAGCCCTATCCTGCAGCCTCTGGCCTATAACTAATACTAACTAACTAACCTAATCTGGCTTAAATAGGCCTATTTTGCTAGGTTAAGTGCTAAATTAGCTATTAAGAAGTATAGCTATGGGCTGATAAGCTGATAAGAAGAATTTAATGAGGTAGTCTGTGCTCTGGAAAACAGCGCTAATTATCTTGAGCCAATCAGAGGGCTAGAAACCTTCGCTTTGCTGGTGTATGTTCCCCGGAGCGGTGGTGTATGATTTGGTATTGTGGAAACTTGGTATCCCTGGCGTGACCGTATTGGGGAGCACTTTAATGACTTTGCCCCCCCGGCTTCTCAATAGTCCCAATGACGAGCTTCAATTGAAAAACCTTCCCTGCAAGCACTTGGGAGGTTTGTCATGACTCTTGCAGGTTTCTTGAAAATATTGATCAAGCGGCGTTCTCGGCATTGACCAACCTTCGAATCAAATTCTCCGCGATAGTACACTAGAATTAGGAGTCGCCATCTCAGCGCCTATACTCCGCAGCGTCTCATCAAAACATAATTACATTGGCTAATATGTGTGTCTAGGTGGCTGTAAATTAGAGTGAATCATCACCCGTTGATGGCGCCCACTATGGCTGCGTTGCTACGGCTGAATGCTGGACAGCAGAGACAACAAACAGGCGCCATCATGCAAATTTATTCACATGCTCAACGACACGTCACCAATGGATCACCAGGGGCATGTTCCTGTAAGGCGATGCCATCGCTGAATTGATGGCATGACTTACACACAGGAGGGCAAAAGAACTCCATGGGATACATTCCCCAAACCTTGGCGAGCTGTTTAACATTGATGACTGCGTAAGTCAACAAAATACGCAATAGCGTACGTACCATGCATTCTTTCTACCAAACCTAAGTAACCAGCCCCAGCTAACGCTGTATAAGTGCGCCGGGGATAGCGTCTCTCCAGCCTTCTACAATGGTAATAGAGACAGATATGGTTCGTCGATCATGGCAGCGGTTTCTAGGCGGACATGTTTATTGTTGACGTTGCTTTTGTGGCTTGAACTCGATGGGCGATCGCAAAAGCTTCATACTAAACTCATTGGGATCGATACAGACACATCCCCCCTCACTGCTTGAGGGAAAGGCTGGGGAGCACAAGAGTGAGCGACAGCATGAATACTGCATGAATACTGCACCTCAACCAGCCGTGGATGGCCTCTGCCACACCACGGCTCAACAGATGACCATCAGCGGCTGTTGTTTTGCAACCGTTAGTCTTACCGAGCATCGCCGTAATGTGACCCATGAGTGTCTCTTCCACGACGATCCAGAGGGTCTGGGCACACACAGCCTTGTAGGCTGAAGCAAGACTTTTCTCTGTTTACTGTCAGACTGTCTCACCTTCCCCCGTCCTATTGACATTCAGAAACACCGGCCCAGTCACCTGCGGTAGAAGTCAAATCTGCCATGATAAGTCAGAAGTTCTTCCAGGACCAAAAAAGCCACTTCCTAGTCAATGAGGCATGAATTGCAACTGCAGGCATTATCAGATGGCCCAGGAGGTAATCAGGCTGGGGTCCCCAACTTTTGGCCTTGCTTAGGCCCTGATCGATATAATACATACAGATTACGGAGGTCCCTACTAAAAGTTTTATCCTGCCCCCCTGTTCGTAACAGGGGACCCTAGGAGGTTAGAAAAAGCAATAAAAAAGGCAATATATATTTTCCTTACCTATAAACCTTTTATAACCCCTCTATAAGCTATTAACTAATTTCTTAAGCTTTCTAATAATCTTACAGGTCCTTTAATTATAACTCTAAATATAGATATTACAATAAGGGCTTTTATTATATCTTTTAAGGCCCTATATAGCAATAAGTCTTTTACTAAGGTTACTAAAATATTAGGACTTTTAATCTATTAAGTTAACTAAATATATACTTATATAATTAATAATAAATTTAACCTTAATTTTAGACTAATAATTCTAAGAAATAAATATCTTAAAGATAAACCTTAATTAAGGTAGTTAATAAAGGCAATAAAAGAAATAAAAAAGCTTATTATTAATAAGGTATAATATAATTACTTTAAATAAGAAAAAACCTATACTAATTTTACTACTAAGCTTAGTACTATAGAGATAGAAATCTTTATAATATCTATTTATTAAATACTAGTTTCTTTAAAGTTTTAAAAAATAAAGCTAATAAGGAAACTAGGCCTAATAAAGTTAATAAAAGCTAAGAGACTTACTTAGTATATTACCTATTATAACTAGACCCTAAAGGACTAAAAGTTAGTAATTTAGTTAAATAAAACTACTATAATTCTTTTATATTAATAAGGAGGTTATTATATATAGTAAAGATTAGATAAGTAGTTTATATAGAGCTATATTTAAGCGCAGTAAAAGGGGGCAATAGAGTTTATATTTTAAAGCTCCTTTTCTTATAATAAAAAAGGTCCTTATTATTACTAGGTTCTAGAAATTAAGAAGGAAAAGGCAGATTTTATACTTATTTTTAAGGAGCTTAACTGTAAGCTTAAGCTAAAGAAAAAGGAAAAATAAAAGCTAATAATAGTAATAAGAAGAGTTAGTTTAAAGAATTTACTAAATAAAAAGCCTGCTTAGAAGTAAAATAAAAAGAATAGAAAACTTATAAGGAAGGAAAGAAAGGAAGGTATTAACTAGTAGTAATATTAAAAGAAGATTCTTATCTTAAACTTGCTTCCTTTTATATAATTATATAAAGAAAAAAGGCCTAGTATAGTTATTTAGGAAGATAAGGCACTAATATATAGCCACTATATATAGTAATAAGTCTTTAACCTTACTAGTATATAATAACTTCTTTAGTATAAAAATAGCCTTAATTTAAATACTATTAAAGCTACTTAGCTATATTTAAAGAGAGAAATAATAAAAAAAGGCATGCCTTAAAGTAAATATAAAGCTATTTATAGGTAAGAGGCAGCTTAGTTAGCAATACTATAGGAAAAGATCTAAGTATAGATTAAATAGATACCTTATTATATAGAAAAAATTATTAAGCTAAAGGGAAGAAATAAGTATAAGAAAGGTAAGGATTATTTAGTAAGAAATTAACTTATTTAAAAGTACTAATCTACTTTTAATAGCACTAGTAATTTTAGCGTAGGATAAAACTTTTAGTAAGGACTTCCGTACTATAAACAGATTATATATAAAGCTATTCCTAAATAAGCCTAGCTTAGTAATAAATTATCTATTTAAGGGATTTACTTAAAGATTTATATTCTTAAAATATACTTCCTTTACTATAAACCTCTTTAAGTAAGGTAACTATATAATTAAGTTATATTTAGTGTATTTTTTACTATATATAGCTTTACTAGGCTAAAGCTATACTATATATAGTTTTCCCTGCTATATATAGTTTACTATATATAGCTTATAAGTATAATAGTACTATATATCCTTTTTTATAACTTTCCCTGCCTTTATTAACTTTATTAACCTTATTAATAATAATAGTAACTATAAGGCTATTATAGTTAGCTTATATAAAGTCTTTCCTACTATATTTAATATTATAACTATTATATATATTTAAAGGGCGCTTAGTCTTTTTAATATTCTTCCTT
>NW_023502219.1:0-97040 GCF_013396075.1 Fusarium subglutinans
ATACTATAGCCTATATTTACTAATACTTATAAGACCTAATATTAGACTAACCAGGATAGAACTAACTAATATTAGACTAATAGCACTCTAGGACTATATTACTCTAGGACTAATAGTAACCTTATATTACATTACTTTTACTAAGAAACTATAAGTATATATATATATTTATTTAGTATTAGATAGAACTTAGCTTATTAGCTATTAATAATACTTCTTTATATTAATTAAGCCTAATACGTATTAAATCTACTATTAAAAGATATAATACTTTAATAATACTTAGTATATGCCTTATGCAATCTGCTAATAATAAACCCCGCAATCTGCTAATAATAAACCCAAGCACGGCTTAGTTTAACACAGTTAGACCCAACCGTCACATTCACAGTACCTCCTCTCGCTTCGCTAAAACGCCGTGAGCCAAGGCGGCTAAATAAGTCTATTGTGACTGCGGTTGCCTTGTTTACTGGCAGGGTCTATATATAATATAGTTATTTGCACTAAAATTAGTTATCCTTTTTCTCGAAGTTTAGCCTCTGGTTCCACTGTCCTAATGATTTATTTGTCTACGTTGGCGTCCTGACGACACAAGATCTACAGATATCCCGAGGTTGAGGATATATATCTCTGCATGGAGCATAAGCCAATCAGTGTCCAGTTATGTTATTCATAGCTAAAACTTATCGCTGGGAGCCTTTATCAGGAGACGGAACTTGGCATCAGTGTCCTTATCCGTCGCTATAAATCTGATATATGACGTAGACGGAGAGATAAGACCAAGTTTCAGCTATCTATAACCGATGGCTCATTTAGGAATGTGGCAGCTGAAGGAACATGCTCCTGCACGGCGCGAAAACAATGCATAAGTACGATAGGCCCTTTAAGCACTGAGAACCCTTGTACGCCACAGTGTTCACACTGCCTCCATTTTGCCGATTTTAGCTAGCTGTAAGCCTGAAGGGACGTCACAAGTGGAGATGCTGCAAGGGTATCTTGATTTGTACGGCGCCGTTGCCCTGTATTTTTATCCCGCACTGGCCTCGGCTCCTACAGTGGCCAATCTACGGCTAGGGAACTTTTGGACGAGGCACGGCCCGTGCATTAGTGTTGGCGCGTCGGCTTGTCGGCCATGCAGTAAGCAGTGAGCCGTTCTTGGTGAGGCAATCATAACGACTGATCTTGTATCTGGAGTGGAAGCCGTAAGCAGTTCAGCTGGGTTCAAATTGAGAGTAAAGTCGCTGACAGAAAGAGGCGCCTTACCAATCAGTCTAGGTCGACGAACTGCGTACCTACAAATTGACGACTAACATACCTTGCCGATGTCAACATGTCAGTTTTTGGATCACAGTCAGGTCTTTCCGAACAGACACTGTCGGACGCGGATGACAGCAATGTTCCACTGCAGAATCTGGCGGACACTATAGATAGACGAAAGACACAGAATCGCATCGCCCAGAGAAAGCATAGTCAGTCACTTCCAACATTTCCATATCAACCTTGCAGCATCGCTCTCATCGGGCCATGTTCTCATCCGCCTGCAAAAGGGTAGAATCATTAAATGATAAAGCACAGGACAAAAACTCAAGAAGCGCATCGAAGACCTGGAGCTGCAACTAGAATATGCAAACTTTAACTCCCGATCCGTCGTTCCAAAAACGACACCTCACCCTATACCAGTGTCTGCACCTTCGGATCTGAATTCGACCGAGGAAAACATGCTACCCCATTTTGACCACATAGAGAATCTCTTTACAAAGTCCAATGGTCACCTGGGAAGCTTTTGGAATGCCCAGGAACACAGCGCATTGTCTGAGGGTTCGCTTTCACTCGGTCACATCACAACGCCCTTTTCCGCCGCAGGCATGGCACCGTTGCAAACTCAGGACCTGACCGGCGATCATGCCTCGAATAGAGATTTTACGTACACCTCAGCCCGCCGTGGCTTAGAGCCATCGACAGAATCTCTTTTGATGACACCAACTACCGAAATTAACGAGGTTCTCGCCGTACCTGATGCGAGTCGCAGGCCTTCATTGCACCCGCTGAGTGACGCGCCAGAACTAAATGACCTATCTGCCCCCCCTTGTTCATTGACCATGGAGCGCAAGATCGCCTACATTGTCGATTGCGCTAAGTCGCTCGGGTTTCGCGACTTCGACTCGGTCGTAAAGGCTTACTACACAAGCTCATTTGAAGTCATGTCCCGAGCCCATGATATGCAGAGAGTTAGTAGGATTCGTGGCCTCGATTCCGTTCTTAGGACCATTAATGCCAGCGCCGAAACCTGGCCGCATCATGAGAGCCAAATCTATCAAGCCGAGGTTTTCAAAGCCGCGGAGCATCTTTACAGCGTCGAATTCCAGCGAGCCATTGACAGCGGAGCGCTGATGGTACTAGAACAGCATCAGCGACTGAAGGAGGATGAAATGAATTGGCCAGGGGTTAGAATTACGTCTCATAAGAGCGAACTCTTATCACAGGTGAGTCCGCGCTTTTATTCCAGAGTCCAAACAGGCACAGCTAATGAAATTGGTCATTGGAATTAGCTTCCAAACCTTTGGACATTCCTATTGGAGCTCTCAGGATGCAACCCTCCAAGATCCTTTACCGCGCTCCTACATTACTATTTATCCCATCAGGGAGACGTAGCTTCTGAACAAAGCATTTAGAAAACCCAGTATCCGAGGGTGGAAACGATATATTTTATGTTTGTCTATACGTCTTGTAAGAAAGACTGCTAGTGGCGCCAAATATCTGTGAGATATATCAAGAGGTCACGCGAGCAAAATGAAAACCCTCGAGTTCACACAAATCATAGGTTACAATTAGTTAATATAACTTAAGGAGATTCGTATTTATGTTTAAAGTTCAAGAAAGTTCAGACCAGGACTATCTTGATTTGCGTGCTTCTGAAGCCACCAGTACCTCACTCCTCCCCACCTCGCAGTATGACAGCAGAACAACAGAGTGTAGCTACCATCTTAAACCTTCATTACATCTCCATTAGCAAGACGTGCGGCACAGATACCGTGGCGAGCAGTCATTCCCTCGTCGGCAACCTTGGCAGCGCAAATGCCGTGGTGAGCCTTGACACCGCCTCCCATTGACTTGGCCGCACAGATACCGTGGTACGCCTTGATACCCTCAGCAGCCTTTGCAGCGCAGATACCATGACGAGCTGTCATGCCGTCTTCAGCCGCTTTGGCGGCGCAAATACCGTGTCGAGCGTTGATACCATCCTTGGAGGCCTTAGCAGCACAAATTCCGTGGCGTGCTGTGAAACCATCGTCGGCTTTTACCGCGCAGATGCCGTGACGAGCTTTCATACCGTCATCAGCCACTTTAGCAGCACAGATACCGTGACGAGAGGTAACTCCGTCAGTACTGGCCTTTGCGGCGCAAATGCCGTGACGGGCCTCGAAACCATTTTCAGCCTTAGCTGCACAGATACCGTGTAGAGCTTTGACACCATCGTTCATCTTAGCTGCACAAATACCATGGCGAGCGGTAACCCCCTCATCAGCAGCCTTTGCAGCACAGATTCCATGACGAGCTGTGACACCATCGTCAACCCCCATTGCAGCGCAGATGCCATGGTGGGCAACAATATCCTCGCCCTCCTTCTTGCTGAAAGTCCAGGCAGCTTGGAATGCGTCAAAACCCTGTGGTCCAATGACCTTGGAGCCGATAAGACCTGTAGAAGGAATAACGATGCTGCTGCGGCCGTAGGTCACTTCCATGGTCTCGTTATCAGGGTCGCCGGCCTCATACAGGCTCACGCCCAGAACTTCATCGAGGCCTGTCTCTTGCAGCACGCCGATGAGCTCCTTAACAAAAGCAGCTGGGAAGACTGGTCGATCGACGTTGGAGAGCTCACGCTGTGGCACGAACTTGAACTCTGTGGGCTTAAGCTCTCCATCGAAGACGCGCCAGGTGTGAGGGAGGACTGCGCCGCCAGTGATGACTTCGTCGTCACCTACAACCCAGGGTGAGGAGACTGGGCCGAGCTCGATGATCTTCTCGTTGGGGGCAACGTCATAGTGGCGGTGGAGGAGACCAACACCGAATACCTTGTCGACGCCGTGCTTCATGAAGACATCTCTGATGCAGGACTTCATGTGATCAAGGCCATTGAGTTCCTGGAGTCGCAGCGCGGCCACGTCGACGTCCGTCATGGCATCGACGGCGCGGTGGTCGTATGACGCGGGAGTGTAAGTCTGGACTGCTGCAGCTGCCATGTTGTAAGTAAGAATTGAGAAATAGTTGTGTGTCTGTATCAAGAAGAGAGAAAGTTAAGTGTTTGAATGTTGTTTGAGTTGCCAAGATGTTTGGTTCTTTCTTTCGTCTTTATAGTTATATCTATGCTGCCTCTTGACTCAACTATCAAAGTGTCCTCATATTGCATATTTTGTTAGATGAAAATCATTTCTAGACATGGTGGTACAAGCCGGATGATGCACAGTCATCTTACTCACTCACGCATCGTTTTACTCATGCCTTGTGTTTTGGACTGACGGGCGAGCATTTGGAAAGCCCATGCACAGGTCGGTCGTTGAAACAAGCCTTACTAAGATGACTACAGCGCTGAGATGGCGAGGAAATCATTTCTAGATCGGGGGTCAATCATTTCCAGATTTGGGCATGTATGTTATCTTTGCGGGGACAAGAGTTGCCACAACGATCTGCGTGATAAGCAACCGAGGTTACATTCTGCACCAAAGAGCAACCCTTCCCCGTGTACCAGAGCGGCTGGCCCATTTATTCGTTACGTCCAAGATTCTGAAGACGATGCCGGTCTCCGAGACTGTGCGAACTGGGCGCTCGATGATCCAACTTGTCGAGCCGAGCATGTCGACTTTGAAGCCCTGTTGGCTCAGTGGTAAAGCGTATCACTAGTAAATAGACACGACATGATAAGATCACTGGTTCGATTCCAGTACGGGGCAAATGGCATTGTTTTTGGTGAGGCCGACTTGGAACTACCTGACTACTTTTTTATGTATTGACTTGGCATATCCACCTAGGATATATGATTATTGTAGCTCCAAGAATTCACGTTCCAAACGATTTTGTACAATGCATTCTCGCAGCATGGCGAAGATCAACACTAAATTCAACGCTATGCTTCGGTTGAGCAAGACTCTGTAGACATGCCACTAACAAGTAGCACCGCAGCAAGAGTATAGAGAACGGAAGCAACAAAGAATGGCAGGCTCACAGCCATACCCCCAATGTCCAAGCCGACTGAAAATGACAGTCCAAGGAGTGGTGAGGCGCCAATAGTTGAGATACCCTCGAACACGGCGATTGCAGTGAATAAGAGTGACAGATGATCGGGATGTACCATGGTTGTTAGGAGAGATCGTAGCGCAGATGAAAAGCCATTGCCAAGCGTGTAGCCAAAGAAGGCTGACTATCGGTTAGTTTGTCCGAACATAGATAATGCTGTATCCGTACATACCAATTATAAACGCCGGAACAGCAGTGGCAATACCCATGCAGAGCGAACCAACGGCAAGGATGATGATTGACACTCGAGTCAGAGCGAGATTCGCAGCAGAAGATGTCTTCATTCTGCTGATGAGCCAGACATTGACTTGCGGTAGGACTCCAGCGAAGAGTAGAATCTGGGCGGCGGCTTGGATAGAGAGCAACAACGCCGTCTAGAACCTAAAATTAGTGATCGGGAGAGCATTATGGAGATGTTTGTCATCTTCCTGATCTGGAGAGGACGTACCTTGGCTAGTGGCCATCCAAATCTCACAGACATGTATTGCAAGATGAGTTCTAGCATGGGCCGAGCCATCTTTGCAACGACCAGTGCTAGCAGGCCCACCAGAAGACTTTTATGACTACCTAACGTACGAGCGCCATGACGAACATCGTGTGAAAGGTGTGTTAGAGCCTGCAGAACCTTGTTCTTTGAAGGGTTTTCATCGTTCATGGTTTCCTCACATACGTCATTGGCTGATGGGGCTTCCTCTCCCTCCGTGACCTCTATGTCACTTGGGGCACTATCTGAGGACTTTGTGTTGGGGATAAATCCGAGCACCACAAACGCCAGAGCTTCAAGTGGAACGGCTGTGAGGAAAGCAAAATGCGGCCCCAGTGCCTTCATGAGAATTGCACCAAGTGGTGGCGCAATTAGCTCAGTGATGAGAAGGACAACCTGCACCCAGAAGAAAGCCCTTGTTCTATAAAAGTTTGATCAGTATCCAGTTTACAGTAATCAAAAGTGTCGTCCTTGTGATAGTGTACATACCTTGATGCTTCCGGAATTGCAGCAGCAATGATGGCCATGATCATAGGACTGATAACAGTAGAACCTCCTCCCAGTACCAAGAAAGCCGGTGCAGCATAGACAGCACGGACAGGAAATACTTGGTGAAAATAAAGTACACTAAAAGCCCAGATGTCTCTGAGGACAAAGCCCAGTAGACTGAGACCTGTTACCAACCGGCGGCCCTTACTATCGGCCAGGACACCATAGGGGATAGCGAGTATGAGACCAGGGATACCCTCAATCATGCCGAGAATACCTCTCATCTTTGCCAGAGCACTTTGAATTTCATGGACCTTGCAAAGATGCTCAGGAATGGAGCCATCGTGGCCGATGACACTTGGGTCAGTGGCAGCGTAGTAATCGCGGCAGAGACCAAGCTCGAGCATACGCAGCTTGGGGACTTCGCTTAGAAAGTTGGGGACGTCGACAAGCAGGATGAACAGACTGCAGATGTAGAGGGCTGACCACTGGGAAAAGTGACACTGCCATGCCGTCCGCCACTGAATGACCCTGTCCTTTGCGGGAGGGCTTCTAGTTAGGGCGCTACCATTGAGGTCGGGCTGTAGGAGCGGTGTCGATTCGGAGACACTGTGCTGAACGTTGTCCATGGCGCAGGCTAGTCACAGGAATTCTCTTTCATGCAGAACACGTCGATAGCAATTGAAATACGATAGATGCTGGCTGCGTCGGGAGAACAGTGTTTGTTCAATGTTAGCTAGGCTGATTATCCGCACGCAAAACAACAGCTGAGCGCGTTTTCGCCAAAGATGGGGCCCAACAGGAGTCGAGGTGCTGAAGCGGCGTTGGGAAGAGAAAAGAACCGCGTAATGACGTAGTATTCTCGTATCGCTGCAATGCAATGCAAAAGCACAGTAATCTGAGTCAAAGCAAAGTCGTGTTGGTCCTTCAGGTTGTTTGTCGCAGGCGGAGAGATTTGGCGATCCCTACTATTATAGGAGTGTTAGGGACTTTTGGTAGGATTCGGTGGCGTGTTTGCGCTGTCTTATCTGCCGCAGCAAGGAAGTGCAGCACAGTGTGAGTGTGATACAGGCGAGCGGGGAAAACAGGGCACGGTAGGTTTAGACAGGCATTCAACCAACATGCAGATCCCCATTCAGCTGTGCCGCACTATGCATCATGCAGAGTCATTAGATAAACAATACACCCGTGATAACCTCGGATTTCCAGGGCAACAATCCTTTCTTACTTCCCCGGCAGACCTGAGGTATCAGTATCAGCATCAGCTCAGTGGTACTGCAGTCACCACTGACACCAACGGACCATGTCGTCTGTTAGCGGCTGTCTCAACGATGACTCGCTGGGGCCTGCTGTGCGTGGCTGTAGAGGCAACTTTGACTTTACCGTTGCATTTGAAGATGTCGTCTTTGTGATTGTACCAGCTGCTGCCTTCATCTGTCTTGGCTTCCCTCGTATTTTGACACTCTGTCGCCGCCGTCGCCCAATTGTCGGCCCTTCGGCAGTTCAGTGGACGAAGCTGGTATGTACCGCCACTTTGGTCAATCCATATCGTATCTGTCACTAACGGAGGGTTTTTTTCGTCGTGGTGTAGGCTCTTTCAATAGGCTTGACTATCTTGCAGCTTGTCCTCATCATTCTGGGACAAAACTCTTCTCAGTTCACTTCAGGACGTTCTTTGGCTACTGCCTCCCTTGCTTTCATTGCAGCCCTGCTTCTTATCGCGCTGTCATGGATTGAGCATTCGAGGGCCCCGCGACCTTCAACAGCCATCGCTGCCTACCTCTCCGTCACGCTATTATTTGATGTTGCTCGGACACGGACAGCCTGGCTTCTAACTCCATTGGGGCTGGACCAGAAATATGCTTCTGTATTGACAACCGCCACTATCCTCAAAGCTCTCATGATTTACCTGGAATCTCAACAGAAAGAGAAATGGCTGGGCTGGGACATGAAGCAGCATAGCCCTGAGGAGACGAGTGGTATTTGGAATCTTGGCGTCTTCTTTTGGCTGAACACGTTGTTCATGAAAGGCTATCGTGTTATCCTGACGCTGGAGAGTCTGTACCCCCTCGACAGAGCACTTGAAGCTGAGACACACCACCATCTTGTTAAGAGAGTTCGGAATAATCCATACAAGACTCAAAAGTATGGTCTAGCACGTTTACTGCTGCAGATCCTAGCTATCCACTTATTACCACCCATCATTCCCCGTGCAGCGCTCCTCGCTGCCAGCATGTGCCAACCATTTCTCATCCACGCCCTTCTGCACTACCTAGAAAACGATAACCAAAATAAGAGTCATGGATATGGACTCATTGGCGCGACAGCTCTGACTTACGGCGCCATTGCGTTCTCAACTGCATTATACTGGTACTTCCAGGAGCGTTTCGTCATCATGGTTCGAGGCATTCTTGTGCTCGCCGTGTATGAAAAGACCACAGAGCTTAAAATGCCCACGGAAGGCGATTCCGGCGCCCTCACGTTGATGAGCACCGACGTGGAGCGTATCACAAGAGGCATCCTCGACCTCCATGAATACTGGGCCAACACAATCCAGATTGCTCTTTCTTGCTGGCTACTCCAGCGAGAGCTCGGCGCTGCATTCGCTGCCTCCCTTGGTGTAGTTGCAATCTCAACTCTCACAGCGTTCGGGATAGGCAAACTCCTTGGGCCACGTCAAAAGGCGTGGATGGAAGCCATCGAGACGAGAGTTAATGTCACTGCGGCTGCTATTGCACAGATGAAGCTGGTAAAGATGTCTGGCATGACAAAGCCAATCGAATCTTGTGTGCAGAGACTGCGTGTAAGAGAGATTGAGGTCGGTGGCCAATGGCGTATGCTTCTTGCTGCAGCGGCCACAGTCTCGCAGGTTCCCATGACCTTATCTCCCGTTATCACTTTTGCGGTGGCTACCAAAACGCTCAACACGACATCCATCTTTGTTTCCATCTCCTACCTTACCCTTCTCGCGTCGCCTCTTATGATAATCTTTCAGAAGATCCCTCAGTTCCTTGGAGCTCTAACATGCCTTCAACGGGTCCAGACGTATCTGGAACGCGACTCAAGGTTTGAGTATCGTCATCTCGATCATGGTATGATGTCAACCACGTGTATGACTCCGTCTCCTTCTCCACCTTCTGTCTCGGAAACTAGCGGAAGCTGCATCGAGATGGAGACTCATCCAGGGAAAGGCACTCCTCACATCGTGATCAAGGACGGCAGCTTCAGCTACCACGAGAGCGTTACTGTTCTCACACATGTCAACATAAGCATTCCAACATCACGTCTCACAGCTGTTGTTGGTCCTGTTGCCAGTGGAAAATCCACTCTATGCAAAGCCATTCTCGGCGAAGTCCCGTTTGCGACTGGATCCACGACTATACTCCGTTCCAGAGTCATTGGCTACTGTGATCAACAGCCATTTCTGACAAATACCTCCATCAGAGACAACATCATTGGGGATAGCCACTTTGACGATAAGCTCTACACTTCCGTTATAAATGCTGCCATGCTCGACCACGACATCGTAAACCTCCCTCAGGGCGATAGCACAATGGTTGGAAGTAGTGGTATTGCCTTGAGCGGCGGACAGCGGCAACGAGTGGCGATTGCAAGGGCCCTATACCTTGTAGATACCAAACTCTTGATCTTTGATGATGTACTCAGCGGTCTGGATGCCAGAACAACTGATCATATTTTTCGACATGTCTTTGGACGAGATGGAATGCTCCGTCGTCGTGGCGCCACTGTTATTATGTGCACACACAACCTTCGACACTCTCAAGCTGCGGACCATATCATAACAGTCAGCAGTAAAGGAGAAGTGTCTGAAGAGAAACCCACGGCCGACACAAATGTGCTTCCAAACACTGATCCAGGTTCCGATTCAGAGTCAACTTCGACTGAGGCGCTTGAAAGTGCACAAGAGCCAGCACCTCCCTACTCACTACCAGCTGGAGCAATGACAGTGGAAGAAGCAGCGGCCCGAAAACTGGGTGACGGGAGCGTCTTTGGCTATTACATACGTACCATCGGCTTGATTCCAGTTGTCGCCTTCGCTTTCGCTTGCGTATGCAATGGCTTCCTCAACAACTTCCCACGCATATGGCTCACTTTCTGGGCTGACGATGCGGCTCGGCCACAGAGAGGCATGGCACAAATACACTCTCAGGCCTACTACATCGGTATCTATGGAATGCTCCAGGTACTAGCCTTGATATCCTTCATGGCTGCTGTGGTGCTGGTTCTGGGCCCTTTCATCCGTCTCAGTGGCTCGGTGCTGCACCAGAGGGCGTTGGAGACTGTCATCAACGCACCGTTGCAACTGCTGACGACAACGGACACTGGCACCATCACCAACTACTTTTCCCAAGATATAACCATCATTGATAATGAGCTCCCTATGGCTGTAGCCAACGTGGTGCTGGATGTCTTTGGCGTTATTGGAATGGGTGTCCTTATAGCGTCGTCATCACCGTGGCTAGGACTTACTTACCCAGCTATGATACTAATCTTATGGTTGATACAACGGTTCTACCTCCGAACGTCTCGGCAGCTTCGACTACTAGACCTCGAGGCCAAGAGTCCGTTATACACACATTTTCTAGATACGTCGAGAGGCATCGCCACCATTCGTGCGTTAGGCTGGACGGGAGAAAGCATCAAGCATAATCACCGATTGCTGGACCAGTCCCAGAGACCGATGTATCTACTTTCAATGGTACAGCGCTGGCTATACCTGACCTTAAACGCGGTCGTTGCTGTCACGGCAACGGCTCTCGTAGGTTTGATAACTCAGCTTCGGTCTAGTTCAAGTCTTTCCGGTGCGTCTCTCGTCACGCTGATGATGTTGAGTCAGTCGTTGAGCGATATTGTGCGGTTCTACGCTGCGCTGGAGACCTCTATTGGAGCTGTAGCTCGGCTCCGGAATTTTACTACCAAGACTGGGACGGAAAGTAGTTTGCATGGTGATATAAGACTTGATCAGCAGTGGCCATCGAAAGGAGCCATCGAAGTCCGAGGAGTTTGGGCGACATACAAGTAAGTTTCTGGCCGAAGCTCTCTGAGAAAGCATTGGTAACTCTGGCTCACAATATAGATCCAGTGGTGGTGCTGAGGAATACGCCCTGCAAGGAATCGACGTCTCGATCCGAGCAGGTGAGAGGATAGCCTTGTGCGGTCGTACAGGAAGGTTTGTGTCTCAACACCGCACAGAGTTCCAAGACACTCTTGCTGACCTAAGGGCATGGCAGCGGAAAGTCTTCTCTCATTCTCCTCCTTCTCGCTCTGTTAGAACCTGTGCAAAAGGATAATGTCGAGTACATGCTGTCCATTGACGGTGTCCCTCTGTTGTCTATAAGTCCTCAGACGCTACGAGAAAGAATAATAACCGTCCCTCAGGACCCAGTATTCTTATCAATGGGCAGTACGGTTATGGAAAATCTAGATCCGCTTGGGTTAGCGACGACAGAGCAGTGTCGCGAAGTTCTGCAAGCAACTGGCCTCTGGAACATGGTCGACTCACAGGGTGGGCTCGGCAGTGTTCTTTCAGAATCTTCATTGAGTCAAGGGCAAAGGCAGGTCTTTAACATTGCTCGAGCAGTACTTAAGCGGAGAACATCGAGTAGTTGTGTACTCCTGCTGGATGAGTTTACCAGCTCGGTCGATGCTGACACCGAGCGAAACATGCTTGCAATAATTGAGAGGGAGTTTGCTGGTTGCACTATAGTTATGGTTGCCCATCGACTGCACATTGTGTCTGAGTTTTGCGACAGAGTCCTTGTCTTGGATCGCGGAAGAATTGTAGAGGATGGCGACCCTCGGGCGCTGTCAAGAGTCGATGAATCGTGGTTTGCAAGTCTCATGGCAGCTGGAGGATGAAGGGGGATTCAAGATAGGTCGGTCACTGAATAAAGACCATAAGACCCATCTTTGTTCTGATAATAGCACGAGGGGGATCCTCCCTTCGGCAGTTTGTTCCGCGCGCTACAGAACTAATGCTGATATGCACCGTATGTTTCCGAATTGAGAAGCTGATCATCTTTTGTGTAGAGTGTCTGTGCAAACGTACGCGTCGTCAATTTACCTGGCCTTGCTCCTAAGCCTCTTCCTTTTACCGGTACGAGATTGATCGAATGTCATTCACTATGCGCCATACCGAGCTAGGCAGGTCCGGAGGTTCTTGCTTATCAAGTCCATCTGCCGGCGCTATGACGCAGCTAGTACTCACTAGTCAAACATTGGTCCCAGGACCGTTCTGATGTCGTCGTGACTAACTAATTCCATTGATATGAAGCTGGAGGAGAGGATTCATGGCCCATATGTAGTCCGCATTATTACAGATTCATAATATATAAATTGATAAAGGAACGCCAACGATTAAGCCATATCTCCATACTTCCGAGCTCCCAAGAAACCATTGAACGAGCAAAGCATAAATGTCCCCTTTCCGCAGTTTAATCATCGCCTCCTATGTCTTCTCTCGCCGTCCAGTATACGGAAAGAAGCTTCATTCGGCAATTCGAATGTTTGTGATATCCGTAAAGTCCTTGATGTCATCAAAGACATGTTCAATGGGAGTGACATACCCATAGCCATCGTCGTAGGTGTCGTTATGTTTGTGTCCTCTAAACAGCAAGGCAACAATCCCACCGTCATTGTCGAAGATTACTGAGCCTGAGTCTCCGTGGGCACACAGCTTGGTGATAGGGTTGATATCCTCCCTTGGCCCATAGACGAACTCATCAGTCACAAGACGCGCCTCCCCAAGATAGGCGTCATGTTCTATGGTGACCCTCTGCTTCTCCCACCACCATTTTCCAGTTGTTGCTCCAGTAGTAGTTCCCATTTTGAAGATATGACCGAGTTCCCATGGGCCCTCTGCTGACTTCCCTTCGCTTCTTGGCTGTATGGGAGTCCCCAATGCATACGGGGCCGCCGTTGGGTCTTCGTACTTCGATAGCCAGACTTTTAATTCGGGGAGATCGTTAGACCAACGTCGAGATGGGTCAAGCTCAATCAACGCCCAATCCATCCTCCTGCTACCAACCTGGCGTCTGAAGCCTGAAGAAGCAATTAAATTGCCGAGAACCTGTTTGTCCTGCTTGATGAAAGCTTCTTTTGCTTTCTTTTCGGTCTCCATACTAGCGATTTGAGCTTTAAGCTCACGGATCGACTCTCTTATGGCCTTTTTATGCTTGGAAGCGCGAAGTTCTTCTTCCTTCAGGCTGAGTCTATTGCGGAACCCGTCAATGTCTTCATCGATGACACCCATAGTGAAATTATGCTTGGCTCGGGATGGGCTTTCGAAACTGGCAACCTCATGACTGAGCTTTGAAGATGCGTTGTAGCCATCGAAGTCAACTTTCCGAAGGTCGCTGCCCTCTGGTGGCGGTAGTTTCTGAATCTCGCCATCGGGTCCCGTAAGGAAGGCAAATCCATCAAAAGCAGCTCTGACAACATGGTGATTTGTAAGGGCACAGGTACGCCATTGAGGATCAGACTTTCTCTTGATCTGAATAAAACAACCTAGCGTCCCAAAGCCAGAATTATGCTTCTGATCACCTTCCAGGATATAGCGCGAAGGGCTGAAGTCATCGCCAATCTGTACTGTCTTGTTGTAGTCACCCTTGATGCGTTTGTTTGCGGCTTCGCCCTTGGCTCTCTTGCTTGGATCTAAGGGTAACGGTTCGTAAGTACTTAGCCAGTTCAGATTATGTTCGATGTGAATCTGGACATGCTCCCATCCTCCTAGGTGATCAAGGACGTCCTTGACGGCCGAAACAACGCCATACCAACTTGTCTCATCTGAGCGGTGGTCCATTGAGATGTAGACTGTTGCTGGGTTCGCATTGATGAGGGGATTGACCCCAAACTTCTGAAGGGCGAGGCATGTTAGGTAACCTCTTGTTGTTGGGAGGGATTGAAGTCGTTCGTATATGAGGTCGCGGACAGTATCCCACGCCCTAGACAGAGCAGGCTCGTTGACTCGACCATAGTACTTGGTCTTGATAAGATCCCGTGAAACAATCTCAACGTAGATCGGAGACATCATCATTCGGGAAAACTTGCCTAAGTAGGTGGCCATGTGTTGAGCTGCGCGAGTAAAAGAGTCGCTCTTCTCGGTTGACCAGTCGGCAAGCATAATAACGGTCGGCCTAGCACTTGTTGAGCCAGGCTTCCCTCTCATTTCGAGTCTGACCTCATTCGCAATACGTCCACTGCTATCTCTGCATAACAAATGGAAGTCCTTGAGGGTACAAAGGCCTTCCTCTTCAATATCACCTTTCAGGTCATACAAACCGAGGGGCAGTGGCTGGGCTAAAGTCCTGCAAGGTAAGGCTTCGAGTACAGGATATGAAACCCGATGCCAGCCAACGCTGACATGGGGAATAGGTGCTGGATTCATCGCAAGGGCTTCGCTTCAGAACTGGCGTGGGACGAAGATGTGGTGATGAGCTGGCCCGATTGAGGGCTAAAAAAGAAGTGTGATGAAAGCAATACGAAACAAAAGCTGGCAATCGTGCGACACCAAATATGGAAGTCTCGTAAAGAGGCGATGTGTGGTGGTGGAGTTGCTAGTGATTGCAGTTTGTGAACTGTGTGATTTGGGAGGAATCAAATGATGATGAAGTGAGGTTGAGAGGTTGAAGAATTTGTGTGCAGCCCGAGACATAATCACGAACAAAAGTCTAAGGGGCGCCGGTGACCACGTGACTCCCAACCAGTGACCAAGTTAACTAAGTCCTGTCTGCTGATTTACGCTCTTAGCTACGAGCCTTAACTGTAAATAACACATCTAGCTAATAACTTAGATATTATACTATACTGACTAACCAATTGCTACAGCCAAAGGCTGATATCATGAAAACCTAAAAAATGACTCATTCGCCCGCCAGCACGGTGACCAAATCAAGACAATGAGCGAAAGTATTTGACACATCTGCCGAGTAATTTAAGTACCGCATGATCATTTGAAACCCTTAGCCACCGGTTTCACCTGCAAATAATACATATAGTTCACAATTTAGACGCGATTCTCTGTCGCACCAATCATAAGCTGAAGCTTGCTGAAGCTTACTGAAGTTGACAGCTCGAATCAAAGACCAATATGTAACAACGTGCTTGATTTACAAGGTAAGTTGTAGTAATGCATGTGATGTAGATGTCATCTGACAGCTGTCGGGTTCATCAGCTCAAATTGACAGCCTCAGAAACACCCAGGGTCAGAGTACTGCAAGCCCAAAATCAGGCTATCCCTTAACATGACTTAAGATACGTGAGACAGAATACGCTATGCACCGTCAACCTTCCCAAAATACAGTGACTTTGATGTGTAGACGAACACGCATGCATAGTGTTAGCTGAAAGCCATTATGTTAAGTTGAAGCTCGGCAGATATGACCCTGAGAACTATTCTAATGTCTACAGTTGTTGAAACTGGTAATACTGTCCCAAAAAGCCACCTCTTAGAAGTCCTTCCGGAAATTCTTTAGTCCAGGGAGTTGAATCCCTCATCCGACAAAGACGTAAGGCAGTTTTGTAACCTTCTTCACACCTCCGCCCACAAAATACAAATAGTAGAGAGTAAAGTCCTACAAAACAACCTAGAAATCCGTCACACTTTATCTTCAGGTTAACCTATAAGCCTGCAATACCTAGTAAACTTGCCATCTGCTAGTATCGCATCAAGTTCTTCTGGCAGCATACCAACGACAAACTCGATACCTCCGTCCTCGCGCAGTGGATGTATAACCGCCATCCGGAATGCCGCATTGATAGAATCCATCTGTATGCGCATCGCTGCCGGCACGCCGCCGTCATCCAGTAACTCGTCTCCAAAGGAGATAGCGCTTGTTTGGAAAAGCATCAAGTTGTTAACTGCAAAATGCATCCCGTCCATCCCCATGCACGCGGTAGTCACCTTGGTGTAGTCAGGTACCGACTGCAGCAGCGTGAATGCATCGTGAACTAATGAAGTTTTGATGTGTACCGCCGCGGCGCGGAACACCTGGGCAACCTGCCCGACTGTTGTGCCTGTGCCACAGAGCGTTGCCACAGGCATACTCGGCCGGTTGATGATGACAAGATTACCCATGTACGACTCAGGTAGCAGCTTTGAGAAATAGGGTCTGACATCGATAGGCAACTCAACTATGGCCATTTCATCTTCATCAAAGGTCTCGCAGCGCAAATGAGTCGCCACATGATAACGCGCTTTGATGGCTGAACGCCAGACGAACGCTTGGATCATATCGCTGACCGATGTCACGCCCTCAGCTGTAGGGTCAGCCAGCACATCTCGCCAAAGCTTCTCGACCATTTCTGTCGACATGACAAAGGTGTATGCTTTCATGGGCCGGCCATGAGTAGGGCGGGTCGGTGGCCATTCGAACTTCCGAGGGAAGAATGGAGCCGGAGGGAGCGTCGACTCGTTCATGAAGCTCTTGACCTGAGTCCCGTTCTCTATCTCGGCCGGGTCTGGGATGTCGATGAAACCCCATACGTTCTTGTCTACTTGATCAGCCGGTTTTGCATATCCTTCCAACTCGTGGAGGATTTGCGGAATACTGCGGTTCATACTCTGCTTGTCCAGCCAGTCGCAAGTTGCCGTGGCTTCGCCTTGCGTATGACGGCAACAATCGCCCCAGATACGCATCACCATGATGGCTCCCGTACCATCAAAGCATTGGTGGTGAAAGTCAATGGCCAAGATGCAACCACCATGGATGAAGTTGGCCTGCGCCATGAACACGTCGGCCGGCAGTGACGGCGCCAGCGGAGAAGCGAGTACAATGTCGTCTACAAAGCTTGAACACAGAAAACCACCGGCACGGAGTTCAGCGAAGGACGAGAGCACCACCGAAAGGTCTTCGTATCGAAGCTGTCGTGGTCCAGATGACTCGGCGCTTTGGTTGGTCTTCGAAGTATAAGGCACTGGAGGAAGTGTAATACGCATACTACCCTTCTTATACCCTATCTCATCCTCTGAGCAGGGTATCAGTTTGCCATCAAGCTCAGGAATGATTTCCATGGCACGACGTAGCCCTGTTTGCAATCGTGCGAAGACGTCTTCAAACCGCACGCCCTTGCGGAGCCGGTAGAAGAACTTCATCCCTAGATAAATGTTGGGGCTCATCTGATCAAACGGGCTCACTCTCTGTGACAGACGCGCGCGGTGTAAATCTATCATCCGGTACATCTCGGCTGCACCGTCTGTAGCCGCTTCACCCGAAGATGCCTCGTTGCTTGTCTTCCTGTGCATGCCGATTGCGAGCTGAACCAACATTGCAGAGAACTGGCGGAGTGTAGGGCTGCCGTAGAGATGCCGTGGGGCCAACAGCTCACCAAGCTTGGTAGCTGCTCACAGAGACTTGATAGCACGGAAAACCAGCATTGAGTCAAGCCTTTAACGAATAGGTTGTCGTCAAGTGCCGCCTCCTTAACCGCAGGTGACAGAGTATCTAAAATATGACGGACACCATCTGTGACCGAAGCAATAGAGCTGGTGTCAATAGCTATAAACTCGGGGTCTTTTTCCATTCGTGAACTGTAGAAGCGTTCGATGAAATCACCATATGCCTCGAGCGTGGCTCTTCGCTCGATCGTTCCCTTGTCAGTGCGGATAAAAGGCTTATCAAACTCGGCAAATGCGACGTAATCCCTTTGCACCTGATTTTTATGCAAAGACAATGCATTGGCACGTTCAATTGCAGCCCAGACACTGTCCAACACCTCGTTGGTCCTGGAAGTTGAGTCTTGAAGCTCAATGAGCAAACCCGCCTGACGCTTGCCTGTTCCGACCTAGAAACGTCAGTGACATTCGAGCAGCACACAAGACGGGACGTTTTACCATCAAACAGCCCTTGATATCAGGGTGCGTGCTGACCAAAGCCTCTGTTTCCAACGGCGATATCTTGTAGCCATTAGATAACACAACAATGTCATCATTGCGACCCTGAAATGCCCATAGATTCGGCTTGGTAGGGTGTTTGCTATAGAGGTCTTTGAGGTTAATGCTCGCCTCGTTTGGTAAAGTATGGAAGATGCCCTGAAATAGGGGCCAGTGGGTATTGCTATGTACCCAATGCTCATAGATGCCTGGTTCTACTTCCCTAAACTCAAACCCAGAAAATGGATGGAAGGAAAAATAGTACCAGTCTTGTCTTTCTATCCACAGGTTCCCGATGAACAGGCCTTCTGTAGTGCCCGTTAGATTTAAAACTCGAACCACATCGTTACCCTTTGATCCGAGGATAGGGCTAACCGGGCCACCAGAAGCGCAGATGAATTTGGACGGCTTCAGCTTGATTAAGACATCCGGCGTTTCGCCTAGCTCATCGACTAACGACGGAACCATGATCCAAATAGCGATATTTGCATGATCGGCAAGTGACTCAATTAGGTCCATATTAGGCACCACACCTTTAGGGCCCATGATACAGTGCAGACCAAAGAGAGACGGCAGGAGAATATTCATGATGATACCGGCGCCCTGTAAAGTTATTTTCAGTTAGAAGGATGCTCTAGGCTGTATCGTGGGGTAGAAATACGTGGCTCATTGGAAACGACGAGTATATTCTATCTCCCTCGTTCCAATTGTCTGTCCACGGCAACAGCCCGTCATCCCCTTCGACGCGTGGGAGTAGCCGCACAGCATCCATTGTACCGATAAGACCGTGCGACCACGTAATCGGCTTCGGAAGGCCAGTCGACCCAGAGGTATGAAGTAAACAGAACGGGTCCCCAGAAGCTTCTTCGAAGGTCTTGTCATATGGATACAACGTGATTGGATCGGCATTGAGCATTTCGTCTAGTTCTGGGAGAATGAGCACCTTTATACTGCGCTTCTGCAGGATGTCATCTGCCAGAGGACACGAATACCCGTACGGTTTGACCCAGGTGCTGCATTTTGCAGCTTCAAGCACTGCGAGCGCACCTTCGATGCTATTTCTAGGGGACAAAAATAATGCCTCCATTGCATTAGAGACATGCGACTAGGTTCAGACGGGGCGTATTTCACTCACAGTGCAACCGACCTTGACACATGCATATGTCAACAGGACGTGCCGGAGGTCATCTTCTGTAGTCAGTAAGGTCAGGGTCTTCAAGTATCATTTTTCTTTACATACGAGGTCCAATGTAAGCCGCTGTCTGCACAACGTTGTTTTCCCCAATTTGGCTATACAGCCACCAAGCGGTCTTATTAACTGCATTCGCAAAAGCTCGCGCAGAAATATCTTGGAATCCATCAGAGATGTTTAAGGAGCTCATCACGTATAAGACTGATCTAGTCTCCTTTAGCTAATTTATTTACTTTATATAATGTCTTCTAATGCATGTAATTGTAGCTCAAGATATAATACTGCTCGTTATAAGAAATTGGACATTTAATGCCTATTTTTGCCTGTCTGGCTGGCATAGTTAATAATCTCCTGTTAGTAATGGCTTTTAACAACTGAGGATCTAACTTTTACCCCACTCTCGCTTGGCTTCTACCTTAAACTCAAGACGTGCAAAACAATATATATAAAGCGACTATAAATGTCCGTAAAATCAACGTCACTTTCTCGGAGAACAGTGGTGATTAGGGAAAGCTCTGAGTCATTGTATTCAATGCAGCCTTTGTAGATTTCAAGGCTTGAGAAGCCTGCTAGCTATAAATCAATACACAGTCCTATTGCCACATAGTAACCATTTACCATAGCAAAAAGCTAGGCTTTACAAAAAGATAAACTAGTAAGAAAAGATAACTAGAAGGGCTATTTAAGTATTAATCCTATATAAATTTATCTTATACCCTTAAGAAAGATAATAAGCACTTTCTCCTAATAAAGTAAATTTACTTACTGTATTGTGGCTAGGTAGCCTCTTAGCCACACTTTGCTTTAGATAAGAACATTTCGCGGCTACCTCCGTACTTTACAACCAACATACAGTATCCTGCAGGAGGCCTACCAACATGGGTTCCCCGCTCTGTGCCTCTGATCAGATTTGGGAAAAAATCACTCTCTTTCCTCTTACTTATTGTCTTCATCAAGAACACCCTCCCTTTACAAGAAAGATTACTCAGCGGTTAGCTACTTCAACATGTCGGCGACTCTCGAACCGAAATTGCTGCTTCAAGCCGTTTTTCACCATGTAGTTCTTCCGTCCAAACTACCTAGCAGAAACGACGCAGATAATTCTGGGCTGGCGTATGATCTTGGAAGTCGGCTTCAGCGCGCTCTGGCCATGTTCAGTAATGATCATGACCAGGAGGCTTGGAACGTCCTAGTCAGCTCTATGAAAGCTACAGCATTTCTAAACCAAGGCCAATTGATCAGCCACGAACTTCTGGAGCGGTTTCAAGGCATCGCTACTGGCGAGAAAAACATATGGCTCGCTCTGTTCGTCACTCAACAGAATTCTGCTTTGCTGGTCCATCGCAATGACATGTCTGTTTCTGAAAGCGTTTCCCACTCCTGATGACATATCAGCTAATCTCATAACAGTGAAGAAACGGTCATTTTCGAAGCATTCCAGACGGAAGCGCCGGTTAAAGATGTTCTCGCAGCAAAGCATTGCCTCACGTGGGAATTTCCCCATCGCTCAGTCCAACTTCCATTCAACGTTTTCAATGACATGTCATTTTTGAGAAATCTGTCTCAGTTTTTGGGACAGGCAAGCCATGAATCCTTTGATCAGTTCGCGGCAAAAGCTGCCAAGGGCGGGAAATCAATTGCCGAGACCCGCAACTCCACTGATCCTGCCCTGGTAGTTGACATGCTCATGTCACTTTTGGAGGGGCTTGGAAGTGGCGCTCAAATACAGTCGGTCCGCAAGAAAGTTCGGGATGACGTTGTATTGGGCTCATCCGAGGTTCCCTGGAGGCGCTCACCGTACTGGCTCGTTCTCCGCATAGCATTGAGACGCATGTTACGTGAGTTGCTAGACCACAAATGCGTCGGCATGGGACGAGTCTATTACAAGTTCGTTATCTGTGCCATGTTGGCCGAGCTTCTCAAGGACTCTGTTGACAATCTTCACCCCGAGATGTCGTTGCAGCTTCGAGCAAAGCTTTGCCGCCGCATGGCAAAACTCAAAACGGATAGCAAAGCGTGTTCACCCTCTTTGCGCCCGTTGTATGACCAGCTTTTTGCATCAACTTCGGGAGACTTTGAAGATATCGTGAAGCATGCAACGGAAAAGCTTTCATTAAAATGGGACGACTTCAAGGCCAGAGCGACTCGCCGGATTCCAACTCTTCCGTCCCGTGTTCCAGAAGCTGATCTGTATATCAGACTGGATAATAGTGGGGCCTTTCTGAGATCTCAGCTGTCACAAAGGCTCAGTCCTACGTCCCGTGTTATCTTTCAAGATTTGCCTAAGCTACAAGAAGGAACAATTCTCGAGGTTGGCCGCCTGGCTGACCGCTATATTTCCCTCCAGGACCGTGATAATGCGGCAGCTAGGAGAATCGCTGCCACCTCAGATAACCCTCAAGAACTGTGTAAATCACTATCTACAAGTATCATGGACCTACTTACCAACGTGGGAGACAGCTTCAACAACGATTCGACTTTGATGAGTCGCCACCTTCTGAGACTTTTCGAGCTTTGGGTAAAGATGGATGAAGAAGCAACCTCTACGTGTCCATTACTCAAAGAATATCATCCTCTGTTTATTCCTGATGCATTGGATGTGCTTTGCCTCATGACGAGGGGCGAGATGGAACGCCTATTACGAGTGCAGCAATACATTCGCAATCGTGTTGCTTCGCACAAGAAAGGCCTCGGTACAATCTTCGATAACCCCAGACAAGGGTCAACGTTTCCTGCCAGATACGTCTCTTCCACTGCGGCTGGTGGCCAGATGCTGATGACCGCTACACTGATTGATGATGCTTCACTGAGGGCTCGACAATCAACCCTGTCTGAGCTAGAACGGCTAACACAAAGTTATGACAGCTTGACACAGTCGCTGAACGACCTTACCTGCACATGCACCGTTTCTCCTACTGGCAAAAAGATTACGCATGCTTGTCGAAGATGTCCGAAGTTGTGGAAACGGAAGAAGCTTAAGATCAGTGTCCATGAAGACTTTCTCCCAGCAACAGACTCTGATCAGCGCAATGCCCAAAGGTCAGCTATCCTTCTTGAGCTGCTTATTCCTCAGTACTTGTATGCCTATCGTACAGCAACTTGGCAGCTGTACCTTCTTGGTACCACCGTGTACTCAAGAACCAAAGGTGTCCCCAAACTGCTTCTTGAAGATATCGCTGATATCAAGAAGTACTCTCTGAAGGTGAACACAACCTTCACGCTTGCTTCGCGTAAAAAGTCATTCCGGCAAACTCACTATAGCAAGTTGAAATTACCAAAAACGCCCGCCCAGGTCACCTTTCCCTTTGGAGCCGAAATGTCATACTACGATACTGTATCGGGGCTCTGGGCGGACGAACTCCCCAAAATCCCATGGTATCAGCACCTTTTAGGTCCCTGGCTTCCACAAGGCATTCCTGATCCATACGAATCGCCAAGAGGTGTTCTAGGCATGCGTGTACATCATCCCTCTTCTTACGAGATCGTAGCAAGCGGATCAATGTGTCCTCTTACCATTTCTGGTAATGAGCTCAGTGCTTTCCAGCGAGCGACTTCTGCACGAGGTCGACGCTGGCTCGAGATTCTGAAGGAATTGGCGGCTTCCAATTTCGACTTTAGTAGTCGAGCTACAAATACCTTCTTCCATCGCCTTGCTATGCAGGCCGGCCCAGCTGCATTGGAAAAAGGAATGCTGCGTGAAGTTCACTGCGTGTTCAGCAGTGAAAGTTTCTGTTATAGACTGAAAGAGCGGCTCGAGGCTTGGATGGACACGATGGAACAGAATTGGAGACAGGTCGATCGGATGAGTACCGTTTTGATATTGGGTCTTCGGCTATATCACCTCGGCCCGCCGTCATTTAAAATGCAGGCTCATCAATTGCTGTTAAGAGTCCGCTCCATCACCTCAAACTGGATCCTTCGATTACAGCATGAGGTCAGATCAACGCTTGACGGTGACATGGCCGCCAAGGCCGCCACTTTTGCATTCTGGTCCGCGTTACTTTGCCGTCAAACATTCTGGGGGTGTTTAGGTCATGATGACTTTGAAGCAAGCCTGCTCAAAGATGATCCGTTACCTTTCTTCCGATCGTCAATCGCGCTTCAGGAGAACCTGCTTGACAGCTCGGATAAACTGCCCACACACTTGCGTAGTCTTCTTACCCAAGACATGTCTGCTTCTTATCAGATGAGGGATATTGTTGAGAAGTGGGTGGATAGCGACATTGGTCTAGTGGAGAAGGCAATAAACGAGACATGGGCCAATGCTAGCCTTCTCGCCCAGAGGTCTTACTACCCGTGGAAGAAGCTCCCAGGCAAACACTCGTGGTGGATCTCGTCTCAAACCGCCCCTAGTGACTCAGTAGCTTCACAGAGAGTACATTATCATATCCTTCAAGGTCACTTGCTAGTGGATCAAAAGCCCCTTGGGAGGCTTCCTCTTGAAATCAGAGATGATGAGTCCGTGAGGGAGCTTTTCGAGGAGCGACACTTGCTAACACGGCCATCCGGACTCTTGGACTATCAAATTCTTACTGAAATGGAAGAACACCAAATCCATGTTGGCATAAGGGATGGCGAAATAACCATCAAAGCTCTATTCAGAGGCTCCATTCTTCAATTCGTTCCCCGTTCCATGTTGAAAGGTCCCATGGGCTGGGACTTACCGGCAGACCTAGTTGACGACTGCGTGCACTGGCTGGACTTGACTACTGGGGATCTTGAGATGCGTCGAAAACCACGGATCTGGAGACGCAAGAAATCGAATTGGGTACTCGACATCCGAAAACGAAGAGCCACCAGAAACACGGGAGCCAGTCTTGTTGAGCCAAACTCGGAAATTGGGAGGAAAGTCGGTAGTATTTTTCAAGATTTCGAAGACTCCAAGAGGTTGACAATTTACCAGCCGGTGAATGGAGATCTGTCCGTGGAGCTGAAACGTTTGGAGCTCCGCTTCCATGTCAACCAGAGAGGTTTGCTCTACTGCCCTCAACTCAAGGCTGAAGTAGACCCTCAGCAAGACATTGGAACACTACACGGACTACGAAGTGGAGTCACTCTACGGAATACCTCAAACTTTGAAAGAAAGAGTGTTATTATGCCGATCGGGGGTTTCCAATGGCAGAGGGAGGGAATTCATGTCGCTGTTAGGATTTCCAACGAAGGAGTGTACGCTAAATATACACTCAACTCTGTCCTAGGCCGACTGGACTGTCCCCCCGAACCACTTCTTCTTTATCTCAAGGCGGCAATACATGCACTGACATCTTTTCCACTACCGGATGACTTTACCGGTAAGACAGGAACAGAGGAAGCTCGTCATTGTTTGCTCTCGCCTAGCAGTCAGCCATGGACTCCTTTGGCGGGCTTTCCACAGAGAATACTGTCTGTCATCAAGTCTCTATCACCGGAAAGAACTCTTTATCCCCCAGGCATCAACTTGTATCAAAAGGTCCGTTGGGATGAGCATTTAACTTCCACAATTCAACATGAAGACTTGGCTCCTTTAGTCACTCTGATTGAAAATCGGTCACGGGAGCTAGAGACTTTCAGTAACACAGAAACTATGACAAAAGGTCAGCACGAAAGTGTGTCATATAACGCGTCTGTGGCTCGTTTGCGAATCAGAGGTCGTATTCGAAGACAGCTCTATGAGCGTGTCTGCTTTGATTCTGATTCGACGGTTCTTTCTCAGGCGGCACAAACAGATGGTTTCGTACCTCTTCGAGACCAGAAGTCATCTCTAAAGAGCTGCCGAGTATATCAGACCATCCGTGCGATGATGGAATCCGATGCTAGTGCATTTCACCTTCCCAAGCTTGCTCCAATTTTGGAGAAATGGAACACATTCCGAGGTATTAAAGAGTCCTTATCAGATATGGATTTAGCGGCGAGTCTAGAGGTTGAAGCGCCACAACTTTGGGGGGAGCTTGTTCGGAAGCTCCATGAAAAAGACCCCACGAGAACTTACAACAACCATTTTTCCCTGGCTTTGTTAGCATTCAACGATAATGTTGACATGGTCGTCATAAAGTGGCTCGTGGCACTTTTTCAAAGTAGTAGACTGAGTCGCATCCAACCGCCCAGCCATACCCTGTTCACAAACTTCCGCCATTTTGAAGAACCGTCCAAAGACTTATTTTTGTCGCTAGTGCTACCAGAACCATTCATTGATGGTACTAGCGGACTGGTGCTCAGAAATGATCGTAAGAAAGACACGGTGTTACGAATAATCTCTCACATTCTCAACATGTGGCCAAATCCACCTCTTTCAAGACACGAGTTCGAATCATCAGTCAAAAACCTAACCTCGAACATCAGGGACTTTAGCCTGAAGAAGACATGGCAGAAGCTCTACCCCGAGCTTCGAAGACTCAAGTCTAATTGGGAGCTGTCTGTATACCTCCTTGACCTGGAGAACGCAGCAGATCTGTTGCTAGACGATCAATCGAAGATGGAGCCAAAGGCATATCAAGACGTCTGGACTTCAAAACCAACACCTCTGGAAGGCAGAAACCCAGAGGGACCCAGGGAATACTTGATGGCTCAGTATTCCATGTCCGACTTGCTATCGAGGCTCAAAATCCATGAGAGGCCGAATGAGGACTCTCAATCCTGGTTAGAAGTACGAGATCAGTCTTCAGTGGGAAGCAACAGTTCCCATCCTCAGGGCCAGGCTTCGGATTTACCTGTAGGTCAAAGGCCTGAGTTCAATATCCTCAAAGGGATTATACAGAGACTCGTCACTTCACCTCTTACTTCACAACGGGCTTATGGGGAGGACCTTTCAGTGTCGCTCAACGCTTTAACTCTAGCCCAACAAAGTCGAAAATTACTTCATGGCATACCACGCATGGATTCAGTCAAGGGAGAAATCGATCGATGCCGTCAACGACTACGAGAACAACAATATAAAATAGAACACTCGGCTTCACAAGGTGATGAGGGCTTCGCGTGGCTTTCAAAAGGTCAACTTTGGCCTTGTTTCTCACCAGTAGCAATTCTTGAACAGCTAAGAAATGGCAATAGATTGCTAGTACCTCATGCATTGGTCAACACGATAGTAGAATATGGGGTGCTCACTACGCGCCTCCAGCGTTACTTGCGAATAGAAGATGCAATTCTTCGCAGAGATCATGTCTGGTTGGAGGAGAATTCTGAGACTGAGGGTCACTCCAACTGGAATCCGCTCAAGTACCCAGAATGGCTTCTCCTAGAGATCGACAGCAACATGTTGATTCGGCCTATCCAATTCGAAGTAGCCAATGCTATCATTTCACCATCATCGACGTCGAATTCTGTTTTACAGATGAACATGGGTCAAGGTTTGCATATTTTACTAACCACTCACAACGGATCGTGGAACTGACTTTTACCGTAGGCAAAACTTCTTGCATCATGCCTATGGCTTCAATAATGTTGGCAGACACGAAGAACTTATGCCGACTGGTTGTGCCTCGAGCCCTTCTCCTTCAGACAGCGCAAGTGATGCAGAGCCGACTTGGTGGGTTGGTTGGTCGAGAAGTTTGCCACCTACCCTTTGCTCGACGATCACCTACCGACGACCAAGCTCTAGACCTTTATCACAGTCTTCACAAGAGAACTCTCGCATCAGGAGGAGTCATGCTGTGCTTGCCAGAACACCTACTTTCCTTCAAGCTGAGTGGGCTCCAGAAGCTGGCTGACAAGGAAACAAAGAGAGCGCAGAGAATGATGAACATCCAAGCATGGTTGGAGTCATCGAGTAGAGATGTTCTTGACGAGTCTGATCTCACTCTCTCGCCAAAGACACAGCTGATATATCCGAGTGGTATACCCACCATGATTGATGGTCATCCTCAGCGGTGGCGACTTATCGAAGATATGCTATCTTTGGTTGAATCTCATGTACCCCAACTTCAGGCCAAGTTTAAAGATGGGATACAGGTATGGCGACGACACCGGGGCTTTCCTGTCATTCACCTCCTACGTCCAGAGGTTGAAGATCTTCTTAACACTCTTCTAGTGGATGATGTCTGTCATGGTCGGCTCTCATATGTTCAATTCAAGGCTGACAACAGTCTGACTGCCACAAAGCCCGTCAAACTGCTGCTCTCAACTACTCAACCTCCCGCATCCATTTGGGAAGATGCAATTGCGTCGTTGAGTAATGAAGCCTCTGTTAGAAAGACTCTCTATCTTCTTCACGGGCTCATTCCCCAACGGTTGTTGATTCTCTGTCTGAAGAAGTCGTGGAATGTTCAGTACGGTCTTCATCCGGACAGAGCTCCCATTGCAGTGCCATTCGAAGCTAAAGGAATACCTTCGCAAACTGCCGAGTACGGTCACCCGGATACGGCGCTTGTTCTCACATGTTTGAGCTTTTACCACGCTGGTTTGAGCAAGTCACGATTTCTCCAGAGTCTCCAATTAATCAGCAACTCTGAAGATCCCTCCTCGCACTATCAACGCTTTGTATTCTCAAGACATCTTCCTGAAAACCTTGAACATTGGCATCAGCTGGAGATTGAAGACGAGGCCCAAGTCACTCTTCTCTGGGAATATGTAAGGTTCGAGAAACATGTCGTCAATCATTTCTTGAACAACTTTGCGTTTCCGCAACATGCCAAGCAGTTTGGGGTAAAGTTCCAAGCTTCAGCTTGGGACATCCCCTTGCTCCCCGAGGGTATGAAACGGCAAGGTATGACAACAGGATTCAGTGGGACCAATGACAACAAAAATATACTGCCACGTACGATTCGTCAAGATGATCTGCCCAATCTCATACAAACCAACGCTGAAGTTCTGGTACATCTGCTGGAACCACGCAACCAAAAATGCTTCCAAGCTGTTGACCGACACGGACGGCATCTCAATGAGATCGGGATACTAGAACTACTCCGAAACAACGGGATCAGGATCCTGATAGACTCGGGTGCCCAGATTCTTGAGATGGAGAACCACCAGCTGGCTGCGGCCTGGCTTGACGTCTATACCGAAGCCCAAGGCGCAGTGTATTTCGATAAAAACGGCCGAATCATGGTACGAGCTCGTTTTCAAAAGTCTCCTGTGCCGCTTCTGGCTAGTTCCTTTGCAGACACTCTCGAAAAATGCGTAGTCTATATCGATGAGGCGCATACACGCGGGACCGACTTGAAACTTCCCATGTACGCCCAAGGAGCTGTAACATTGGGCATCAGTTCGACCAAAGACCAGATAACGCAAGGTAAGTGCATGCAACAATCAGTAGACCGTGTGAGGCTAACCATGATAGCTGCAATGAGACTGAGGCAACTCGCGACAACGCAATCAATCGCATTTGTTGCCCCTCCAGAGGTGTACACAAGTGTTTTGTCACTTCGATCCGCCCACAGTCCCAGGGTTGCATCGTCGCAACCATTGAAGTCTACCGACATTGTCCACTGGCTTCTAGAGCAAAGTTGTCAGGCCAGCGACAATATGATGTCCTTGCACATTGCCCAAGGGTTCGACTTTTGCAGACGTACAAATGCTCTAATGGAGTTCAGAAAATCCTCGCAAAACAAAAAGAAGAGAGACAAGCTCCTGCAAGAGACTCAACAGCCCGAGGGACAGACATTGGAACAGCTCTACGGGCCAAAGGAGAAAACATCATCAACCGGCTTGAGAGTCATCGATTCTACACATTTACAACGTTTTATGAAAGAACTACATGGACTGGAGGCCGATCTGGTCAAACACCAAAGGCGAGCGTGCTCCTCGGCTTTTGATGAGGTGGAGCAGGAAAGAGAAGTCGAATTTGAGGTCCACCAGCTTCGCGAGAAGCAAAACCCTACACATCTTACAGCATTTACGTTCCCGGGCCTCGATAAGGCCCTAGTTAAGTTTTGTGATGAGACTGAAGTAAAGCTGGCTAGTCTTCATTTTATCTCAGTCCTTGACTTGATTGGCGATACCTATATCGGACTCAAGTATGGTGTCAGGGGATCTTCCTCGAACCTGTTTGTCTCGAAGGAGTTCTCAAGAACAGTTCAAACCCAGAAGGCTGAGGTTTCTCGTCGCCTTATGGTAAGCTCTCTAGCAAACCTTTTCAGACTAAATATACTAATAATACACTTATAGCGACCAGTCGAATGGGTACTCTGGAGACCTGACATCCAAACAGCCTTAGTCGTTATTCCTGAGGAAGCTGAGCTCCTTCTTCCAATACTCCGAAGGATACGAACCCCCACGACTTATCTTCTTACGTACACATCCCCATTTACAAGATCTCTTTTGGAGGTCGGTACCCTTGCCTACTATCCTGTACCGACTCCAAAGAAGGAACTTGTGATCCCTTCTTGGCTGAGCATTGAGATCGGCATCATGGCTGGTAGATTGTATCTCTCTTACGATCAGTATACGCAGTTACGCAACTGTCTCATGGTTGACGAAAGGGCAGAACCTTCGGTGAATATGGACGATGCTCATCGTAGCAGGAAACACATCCTTCCCAATTTCGGAATTCTTAGTCCTCAGTCGCTCTCAAGGTTTCTAAACGAGTGGATTTCATATCGGTCCCAGTCATCTGACATTACGCACACCCCTATGGGGTATCTAATTGGGAATCGAGATCTTTCCGACAATCACCCATTCTTTACTTCTCAACTCAAATCGAGGGCCATAGAAACCAGATCAGTAGCTCATCATGGAGCGCTAAGAGAGAATGCAGAAGGCCAAAGCAGCGATGATGAAAGCGAATAGACTGAAAGCGGACAGAAGCTGCTCGATTAAGTTACTGCTAAAATATATCCTTATACTAGTCAAAGACTCTATATTAGTAAGGGTTTTTAAAGTAGTATAGTTACACAAATTCACTCGCTAGACTTTCCCAAGTAACAATATTATTATCCCCTACGATCTAGGTAATGGCATTGCCCAAACTTCTTGAGGCTTCAGTCAATTGCTTAGTTATCACAGAGAGGTCAGAGAAGGATATCACCGCCGAGAATCACCGACATGGGAGGCAAAACTGCAGTATCACATACTTTCATGTTATCTTTATGTAGACTCCTGCCTACTACTTCACAAGAGGGTCTTAGATTGTAGTTGTTGGAACTCCACTAAGTCCGTCATCCGGATCTCCAATAGTTCCGAGTATTTCCCCAAGGTTGTCAGGATAGTCAATGCGCTCGAGAGAGTCATCAGCTGCAGTAAAAAAATAGAAGGTTCCGTCGAGCTCGAACAATGTGTACGGCGATCCTGATTCAGCATCCAGGGCGAAGAGTGGCTTGATGTTACCACTCAGCCCGCGACTCTCTAGAACCTCGGAGACTTTGCCGCCTTCACCCCAATACTCGTCACCGCCCATTTCTTGGTAATTTTCTGTCCACTCTTCGGTCGGTGGGGGGTACTATGTGTGCTGAATTAGTTACAGCTCGATAGGTGGGATGCGTCGTTGTGACTGAAGTTACATACCTCGCACGTTGTCACAATCACGCCATCGACCACTTTGGTATTTGGATTCATGGTCAGAGTCGGAGTTCTAGGTTCAATTGAAATGGTTGGTTTGTAGAACGAAGGATAGCAGGCAGCCTGGAGTACAGCCAGAAGTTATATACATCTCTCCCCAGCGAATGCCACTGACGTCAAGTGTAAGACATGACATGACGTGGCAGTTGGGCCAGCAGCTGATCGGCGGCAATAACTCAACTTGCTTTGTTGTTAAGGCATTTCAGCTTGGCACTAGTAATGGAACTATACCATAACTGATCATCGCTGCGTATAAGCGCCAATTGACTCTCTGAAGCTAATTCTGTATCCTGCCCGTATGTCTTAATAGGCTAAAGAATGTTGATCGCTTGCTGAGATAAAGGAGGTATAGATCTTACTTACAATTTCACTATAGCTGTCGTCCTTCTGTTTGTTTTGCTAACCGGTATGTGTTTTATTAATTCCGATGCTATGTATACTTATGCAATGCTTAATGCTTTATATTATTATACATTCGCCAGTCGCTAGCTGCTTAGTCAGGCTTGTCCCCTCTCTGAAAAAGAGTGTAGGAACGTGTTACTTAATACAGCTACTACTTTTTATATCTCTATTATTTTCCAATTAACCTATATTATAAAATAAGGATTCCCAGTTTAGACTGTACTAAGGTTATACTATACTGTAATAATCTTAATTACGCTGTGTTTAGTATTAGTAATAATACCAAGGGATATTAGGTAAATAAACAGTTATATACATATCCCGAAAAGCTATAATTAAAGACTCTTTAGTAAACCGTAACATTATCAATAGACACTAATTATATAACTTATATATCGGTCTATCTTAAGGAGTATTAAAAAGTATCCTTACTCTTTTTCCTAGCCTGGAGAGGTGGATTTATCCTAAGCTCAACATTAGGTATAGGGTACCTTATGACCAAGTCGTGGTATAGAACCCTGCACTATAGAACTGTTTTAACATATTGCTATTATTCTCTAGACGTTCAGGAGCCGAAGTTGTTAATTATTAGCGGAAACGGTTGGTCCGTCCTTCCCTCCCGTCCCTAGTCCCTAGTCCCTGTGCGGTATCTATACTAGATAAGGAATGTCGGAAGTGACACCGGTTCAAGAAGGTTGCATGCCTGCCCAGAATGACCCCCAAACCCAGTAATGTTCCACGGTTGTGGGCCGTTAAAAACTTTGTTGGCTCGCTGAGGCTCCTGAAAGGTGCCAAGCAATGTGAAGCCGAGTACCGGCAAGCGAGTTTCAGAAGGTAAGTGGGCGGCCAATGGGGGAAGAGATATGCTTGTTTTGTATGGTATCGGTAATAATTAACCCGAATGCGACATCCGATCAGAGGAGAGAGAGTCTATTCGATGCGTTGGTTCCATGCATGGGCTTGGCAACGCCCGAGAATAAAGAGCCCTTACATTTGTAAATCTCCGTCGTCTTGGAAAAAAGGTCAACATGTCACTTAGAGTTCAATGACCAGATTTGCACATAATGGTGGTGGAATATCCCGACTCTTTGTCTGCTTGAAGTAGATTCAGACGCCTTGGGAACAAGGCCAAAACACAAATGAGATGACCAAGACTTTGTGGCGAAAGAGTCTGGCGGTAACCGTTATTTTGCAAATTATATCTCTTGTGGAAGAACACGACTTTAAGCCGCCAAGAACTCAATCGACATCAGTCTTGCTTAGACAGGTAGTACTGCATTATCTAGGAAATTTCTTTTTTCCAGCTGTGCCGTAGTGCATGCATGCCTGGAACAACTGCATGCAAAGATCCATGTAAATGACTGAGTCACAGATTGATGGTCTCGTCCAAACTAGTACCAGGATGTGAATCCAGCATCTGTCGTGTGTGGCAATACCCTGTAAACTGTGACAGAGTTCTTATCCGCCTTTAAGGTTAAATGCCAAAATGGGCTGTTCGTATGCAATACGATGCCTCAGTCAGTACGCGCATACCTTCCGGGGTTTCAAATAAAGACGCATCAGTCTCTGAGTCTTTTCTCGTTCTTCCTTCGAGCTGCTTATTCGAAGCTGTAGTTTCCATCAGACGCCCATGTCAGAGTACTACCAAGGGCCCAACAACTCGGCCAAGCTAAAAGCCGTGACGCTTACGTTACTGGCTAGTGCTACTATTTTAGTGATATGGAGAATATCCTGGCGACTCTCGAAAAGGGTAATCGGCCTACCGGATTACCTGCTGATACTTGGTCTGGTAAGATTTGCGCAACCCCATCTTAGGCGCGACTAACCTTTCAGTCCCTAAGCATATGTCTTGCTGGCTTCAACCTGGACCGTAAGTGTCGTGAGCTCGTTGGCGAAATATCTCTAACAAAGTGTCAGCGTACTTTCGATGGGGATATGGTTATCACAAAGATGATCTACCACCGGATATCCAGAAGGCTCTGACGCCTAAAATTGTACATCTTCGCGTCACCCCATCACTTCCAGTCCGCCACTAATAATTGCAGTGCTTCTGGCTCAACCAGATCTTTTTCAAGTCGACAGCGGGCGTGATCAAGCTTTCAATCTGTACCATCTATATGAACATCTTCAGCAAACCTGTTCTCTTGAGTACAAGAATTGCACGGTATGCCAATTTTGCACTGATGGGCGTCATCATCGCCTACTACACTGGCGGCACTCTGGTATCGACCTTTCAGTGCAACCCGATTCGTAAGGCCTGGCAAGGTGATCTCGACGGTACATGCATTGACAACACCAAATTTCGTGTCGCAAATGCCTACATCAACTCTTTTACGTCTGTCTTGCTGGTTTTGATACCATTTCCTGCTCTTTTGTCAACGGGGCATCGGAGCAAAGAAATATGGCAATTCCTCTTTCTCATTGCCTTGGGACTCGCGTACGTTGACGCTGCCAACGAACAAAAATCTTTGTATTAACACGCTGACGGCTTAGACATACGGCTTGTGCTGTGATTCGCGTTGTGATGATCTACGTGCCGAACGAAGGAGCTGCTACTGATCCTTACTGTATGTCCTTCCCCATCCTCATGCTTTCCGTTATGTTAACAACCTCAGGGTACAATACCACGCCCAATACTCTCGCCATGGCTGAGATATTCACGGCCGTCATTGTGTCTACTATCATGACAATGCGCCCTTGTTTCCAGGTTGTTTTTAGTGGGATAGCGACGACCGTCACGAGTACCTCACGCACACGAAGAACTAAAGTTGACAACTCAGGTGTTTTGGCATCAACCGCAAGCCAAATACGAAGGTCTGATCGTCAAGGCTTTAGTAAGATTGGGACAACCAAGACTGAGGTGTTAAACATCGAGTTGCAGAGCAGAGACCGCAGCACTGAAGAGTTATTTGTGCTTGGCCACCATCACAGTACGAAGCATGAAAATGTATAGAATCTTTGTATATATAAAGATCTTGCTATAGTACATCGGGGGCAAATAAAACTGTTGTACCTCACTCTGACTTGTGCCATTGTATTAAGTCACAATCGTTACACTACATAAGACTACAGAGGCCACTGAGATGCATAAATAAGATTGCTTTTTTTATTACATCCAGGGAGAAAAAAAGACACCGTCATCATCAGACGCAAGTAGTGCAAACGTGTAGTCCTGTAGGCTCGTCTCGTTATCTACCCGCTACAACCATGTTCACTACCCTGACTTCTTGTCAAATTTAGTATCCACACGGGTGCGATAGTGCCGCCTTGGCTTATTTGCGGCCAGTCTGATCCCACCAATAGTCTTTCGTTGGCTTTAAAATCCGCGTATAAGTGTAGGCATCTCGCACTTTCCACCTTGCCAAGATGAATTAACTGTGTCCACCGTTCCCTCTTCCGACGGGGCCCACGATCTCTGTCCAACGTCAAGCTAAATGCCACATCCCATTTGATCAAAGTGAAGGCCGTGCTTCCATAGGGACAGCGGGATAAGCTCTGAGCTACGCTGGTACTTACTCATTACTCAGCTCACGGTGGGGAAGTTCGGGCCCTGAAAGGCTTGTATCTCGCGACTTTAAGGCTCGGTAAAATAGAATTAACCTTCTGACGTCACTGTCGGGAACGTAATCACCATATAGTTAGTTGCCTATGAGTCTCGATGTATTTTATTATGGCTCCTTTTTGCTATTAGTTCTAAAGAACCGGGAATAAACTTTCTTAATGCTTACATGTATGCTCTGCAATCGCGCCCGATTAAAATCCTGTCATCATCGTCCGATTCTATCTTCCATCTCCGCCTCAATCTCGGGGAGCGTAGACTGCAGCGTCTGTGCCGCGCCCCTGCACCACGCGTACGCATGTTACACTCTGCCAAGGCCTATCCTAGTCATCCTTCGGGATTTTCGGTGGGTGGAACAAGGATTAGTCGCCGAGAGACATTTGTTCGTCCTCCCATCTCATTCCACCCTCTTTTATCGTTGCTTCTTTAACTCGAGGCTGAGCCGCAGTTCTTCAACATTGACAGGCTGAGTACAAGTGAAGGAACACAAAGGAATAATGCCTTTCCTACTGCACCTTTGCTGGTGTTTCATTGTACTCACCTGCTTAGTGTCTACTGTTGTTTGTCATGATGACTATAGAGACTTCCGCCACAGATGTCTAGCCTTTAGTCCAACAAGGCTCATCAACAATTCGACCTTGACGCGGCAAGAGTTTGTTTCTGCTGGTACAACGTTGCAGCTCTCAGACAATGTACCGAGTTGTAATCGCGCCTCCCAGGCTGTCACAGTCGACCTCTGTCGCATTGCTCTCCAAATTCCTACCTCGAAGCGGTCATCAATCAGCTTCGAGCTATGGTTGCCGAGTGACTGGCAGGGATCGAGATATCTGGCAACTGGTAATGGTGGAATTGATGGATGTGAGTAAATTCCCAGGCGACCAGCTCAGGGTAATAGCAAAGCTGAGACAAGACGTTTAGGCATCAAGTACGAGGATCTTGCGTATGGCACAACTAATGGTTTCGCTACCATGGGTACCAATAATGGACATAACGGTACGACGGGTATTACCATGCTGAACAACCCTGAAATTATCAAGGACTTCTCTTACAGAGCGTGAGTACTGTCGCCTTCCTCAGAACCATTAGCTAATCAGCAAAGTCTGCACACTGGCACTCGCTCCGCCAAGAAGCTGATGAAAGCTCTTTACGGCGAGAAACCAGCTCACAATTACTACCTGGGTTGCTCACTGGGCGGTCGCATGGGTATCAAGGCCGCAGAGAAGTACCCTAAAGACTACGATGGAATTGTCGCTGGATGCCCAGCTGTTGACTTCAACAATCTTCAAGGCCAGAGGGCTATATTCTACCCAATCACAGGATCTGCAGATTCACCTAACTACATACCCATTGACACCTGGAAGGGGCTGATTCATGACGAAGTTCTTCGACAGTGCGACAAGATTGACGGTGTTGAGGATGGAATTATCGAGGTCCCAGACAAGTGTTTCTTCAACCCGAAGACCTTACAATGCAGCCCCAGACGTCCCAAGAACTGCTTGAACGCGGCTCAAGTCGCGCAGCTGCAAAAGATCTACGCTCCTTATACTTATCCCAACGGCAAGCTCATCTTTCCTCGTATGAACCCTGGCAATGAACTCCAGGCCGTATCGAAACTCATTGCAGGCACTCCTTTCAGTTATTCTGAAGATTGGTTTCGATATGTCGTATATAACGACCCGAGCTGGGATGCTAGCACCTATAACACGAATGATGTGCGAAAGGCAGATGAGCTGAACCCCTTCGACATACGTACCTATCCTCAAGAGCTTCCCAAGTTCAAGAAACGCGGTGGAAAGCTGCTGAGCTATCATGGTGGCCAGGACAACCAAATCACACAGTTCAACACTCAGCGTTTCTGGAACCGCATGTACTCTGCAGATAACGGCCTGCAGGACTACTATCGCTATTTCCGCATGTCAGGCATGTTCCATTGTAACTCGGGTCCTGGCGCCTGGGCTGTTGGTCAGGGTGGTGGTGCCCCTGCTGCGGGTATCCCCTTTGATCCCCAACATAATGTATTGGCGGCCATAGTGGCTTGGGTTGAGAAGGGTCAGGCCCCTGCTAGCTTGACGGGTACAAAGTTCATCAACGACACTGCCACCAACGGAATCGACTTTCAGCGCAAACATTGTCTCTACCCTAAGACGCAGACATATATTGGCGGTAATCCTAAAAAGACATCCAGCTGGCAATGTCGATAGATCTAGGTAGTTTTAATACGACAGAGCTTGTGTTTATTTAACCAGTCTATGTTCACTGTCAAGAGCAGTGCCGTTGTTTTAATTTACTGTCTTCGAAATCAAACATGTTCTTCATATTGGAGCTTCCCTGTTCGTAATCTCTCAAATATCTACAAAAACTCCACTGCTGGTTCCCGTACAGGCGCATGGAATTTATCCCCACCAAATTCACGCGACTGGATCTGAACGTGGAAGTTAATTTTCGCCTCATCGTCAGTGTTGCCTTTCAAAACCTCCATTGTCTTGTTATCGATGGCAATGAATGAGTTCTCGTTCAGACGATCCTGGCAATTGCGGCATCCTGCAACATTCCATCGACTCAGCACAGCTTCGCGCCCAACTTCAACCTTTTCACCACTGGGCAATTCAACATGGGTGCGGATGACGAAGGAGCCAGCGTAGTCTGCACGACTGACATTGTGCACCCGCGCGATCTTGGCAATGGGCTCCGTGGGTGGCTCAAATCGGGCTGGATCATTGTCGAGCGAGCCACGGCCATAGCTGTATCCAAGTTTGTTGATGTCTGTCACGTCCTCCGATGTGTAGAATCCACCGCTAGGCTTCGTGAATGGATTCAATGGACTGTTTGTGTCCAGGGCTGTACCCTTGGGGAAGGTCGGGTCACCCAGGCTAATCGTGCCATCCTTACCAGCCTCGACTGTCAAACTACCGGTAGCTGTGCAATCATGGCGGAGCTGCCACTGCCAGAAGGTATAGTCAATAAAGGCGTGATGGAGGTAGAGAATGGGGTCAAAAGCAGCTGTCTCATTCTCGCCCATGTCACCGTTGGCGCCGAGAAATGGATCAGCGTTATAATTGCCTTTCTCGTAGAAACCGCCAAGCGCAAGGTGGATGGCATTATGCGGCTCCTCGAGAGCTACACCATAGTGTGGCTGGCCACCATTCTCAATAATATACTGGGCCATGGAGGCCTTGTTGGAGAAGACGGTGTAGTTTGGCGCCTTGAGGCAGATCTGAAAACGAGAATAGACCGAGTAAGTGTCGGGAATTGTGGTCTTAGGGTCGCCATCGGGCGTGATTTTGACCGTTCCGTGAGTCGCACACTCGTCCCAGAACGGCAGAGCCAGATCAGGGGCCTCTGGCAAAGCATTTCGGAGTGCATTCTCTAGGCGATACAGATAGGCTCTGTGCCAGGTTGGGAAGAGGACGGTCTGGTGCTGGCAGTATCCACCCCCACCAGTCCGGGTTTGTAGGATCCTCCTTGACGAAAGGCTCGCCGTGATAGCCAGCAATGACGAAGAAGGAGTCCGGATCGTTGGGAGGTAGGGTCTGAATCTTGCGGAAAGCCCTGACGAGGTTCTCCAGCTGGGTTCTGTCACCAGCGTCGTAAAGACTCACAAGTTCTTTAAGAGAGCGGCGAACGCGCATGATGGGCCATAGCAAGAAATATTGATATGCTAATGTTATTGGCTAGTGGATTGGTGATCTCGATATCTAGGTATGTAGTAGACAGTCTGATCTTTATAGTTGATAGCTCGCTCCACTCGGATTTCTTGCTCTGCAACACTACCATGGCTACTTGAGTTTTCATCGAGGACGACAAAGGTCACCTCGACCAATCCATGAGCAATGGCATGAACGTGGCAAGCTCAAGTGAGACACAGGTAACACATTCGTGCGGAGGTCACCAACCTGCGAATCGTTGATCCGGGGCATAGCGACGACAGCAGATTTGAAGCCGAAAACTGCGGAGTTATATCTCCTTCTGTCGTCTTGATTCTATATTCGCAAGGATCAGCTGTCTAAGCCTTCGCCAATTGGCAGATACCAGACATCGGCGCAGCTTGATAGCTGGAACAATTCCTCTAGAACCTTGCTACTGTATGCCTGCTGATAGAAATAGTGAGACAATTTGTGCTTGCTATGGAAAGGTGTCTCGATAGTGTATTACCTGGTAGACCTGAGAGATTCTAGATGCATCTGTTGACTAGAATATTGTTGAGGTGGCGCGAAAAGATGATAACTTGGGATGCAGTTAAAAGCCAATAGATAAGACACGATTCTGATGCATTCGATAGCTTGACGCGGCTCCACTTCTTTACCCCGCGTTTTGTGGGCTAATAACACATTTTTGGATGCTTCAGCCAGCCTCAATAGCTTAGTTGCCACATTGGTACGTCGTTCAGCCAGTCTTGTGTCTCCAGCTTCCATATTTGGCTGCAACTAGGTCAAACGGTAGCAATAGTCTTAATATGTATGCAACCGTTTTTGGCGATATTGACCAGGATTCCGCCACCTTAAGTGATGCTAGGTAACATCAGTAGCTGCATAAATCGCTGAGCCACTAGCCATAAACACTCATTGCCGCCGTTTGGATATGGCTGCATTAGCTTCTCTAGTCGAGTCCTGTTTCACTTGCGAATATGTAGTCACATGCCACGAATACAGTTTGTAGGTCTTAGAGGCCCGTAAAACACCATTGGTTATTTGTTCAATTCGGTTCTGGCCGATGAGACATGATACTAAGATTTTAGTGTCTTGGTATTCAGGACGCTATCGATAGTACGATCCGATAGCTGACCTTATTGTCATTTAGTTAGTGGCGATAGTTATGTCTCAGCATTGGTCCAGACCCTCAGCCGCAAATCGCTGGACTAATCAGATGTTGAGCTTCTCCTCAGATATCGACAGGGAGCGGTTGAAAATTAAAAACGTCCCAAAGTACAAAGCACCTATGTATATAAGAAGCATCACCCCTTGTTACCAAACATGCTTGTCATCATCTCTAGGACAGTTTTTCAGACTTATCTACTCCCCATATTTCTACTTCTCCCAACCACGGAAATCAGACACGCTGGATAAATTGCAGTGGTGCGGTACTGATTTCAGTTCCACAATGGCTTCTGAAGGTCTCTCGACGAAGGAGATCCTCCTTGATGCTGTTGAGCAAACAATCGGAGCCGATCTACTCAAGACCATCCAGCCTACTGACGTCTCCAACGTGGACCAAGATGTCAAAGGCCCCGCTATCACTCAGGCTCCGGTATGTAGCACCCAGCTGCCTGTCCCTCCGGTTTTCCAAGCCGCCATGGAACGTAACAATGGCTTGTGGGATATAGTTGTCGGGCTAAAGGAACACATACCTCGCTGGGCTCCTGGGTCAGTTATCAGGTGGACCGCCTGGCGAGCCGGATTCAAAAGCCAGGACGATGCCGACTACGCTGCTCAGCAGCTCAATGTTGCTGCAGAGAAATGGAATGAAGCTGACGTTGGTGTGACTTTCGAATGGGTACCGCTAGCTAAAGATGCTACCTTTGTTTTGACCAATGGTGGTGCCAATGGAACAACCCTCGCGAGAGCCTTCTTCCCCAATGGCGAGGATCTCAACTATGTTTTCGTGTACTCTTATGCATTTAGCCAAGAGTGGAAGCCACACAGTAAGCCCTTTCTGTAGCTTTGACATGTGTTCCCCAGGCTGACGATCTGCAGTGTGGAATGTCTTCATGCACGAGCTTGGGCATGTCATCGGTCTGCGTCATGAATTCGCTATCGGGGACGTTCGTGACGAGATGACTGCAGATAGAGAGGGCGAGAGGGCTGTTCGTATCGGTGCGCCTGATCCAATGTCTGTCATGAACTACCGCAACGAACCGCCTCAGCTCCAGCAGTCCGACATCGAGTCAACACGCAACTTCTATCGTATGACCGAAGACGCCAATGGCAAGAGCCCCGCGATTGGCATGACACAGATTATTGATTACACCCCTCTTTGAGCTGTTAGTGGAGAGTCGAGCAAGGAGTAGTAAGGAATAGTTCAATGATGCCATTCTCTTGAAATATCCTTTTACTTGGATGAAAGCTGCCTATCTCACAACATGTATATTGCCGGGTTTTAGCAGTCAATCTCTCACGTTTATGTATGCATTGAAGCATCGAATTACATTTCGCATTAAGCCCGGTCTTCGTCGCTAGCTACTGCTCCCCTTACGTATATCCTTCCTTTCCTTCCTCAGCTCTTTCGCCATAATCTCGTTATTTAGAACACTTACTCTCATTATACAAAGGAATTTCGTTGCTCTTGTGGTTTGACTGTGTGTGAGTTCCTTTCAAGTGAAGGGTTAGTTTAGTTATTTTCGTAAAGAGACGTCAACATAATGTACACCTTTGCTGAAGCACTTTAAATCCCAACTCATGATTCGGCAGCTTGTTGATAATGGGTGACATGACATAGACTGTAGGTAACTTGTGTAAAACGTTGCCCTGATCAGTTGGAGATACTCGCTGAGGGTTTATAATCTCTTCTTCGACTGTTTTGTGTTCTGCATGAAAACTGTTTGCCATATCTATTATCCGCATTACTGAACTCCATCTGGTTCGAACTGCTGCCAAAGAAGACCTGTCATAACATATGCCGCCACGAAGCCATCCAGTACACTCAGGCCATTTCACAGTGACTGAGTTATATGAGAATACCCGGAAAGAAAAAAAAGGATATGTCTTGGAAGTAATGACAGGATCGGGATTGTAACGGAGGACTAACCTCCAGTCCAGTTAACCCGAGCCGTCAGTAGCGTAGGATACTTTGCGTGAAACTCATAGGCTTTGTAGCCAGGATGGGTCAGTAGCCTGCAGTCGAGATTGTTATAGATTCCAGCCAGAATGAGCTTAGCCTTTCGACCACCTATCTACACTTCTGGTATTTCTAGTATACTGAAAGACTTTAGTCATGAGTAACATTATTAGATATTAATAATTCTTACATAAACCCATTATAGCTAAGATGGAACACTTATATGGCTCGCCTTGATAAGCCTGAAAGATCCTTGGTCCCTATTGGACTGTTACTTATTAATGTGAACCTGTTCCAGAAGCATGCTGTTGCAGCGGACATGACCAGCATTCGCCTTGAGCCCATCCGGGTATCGCCAGATATAGATAACAGTTACCAGCCACATTAACAAAGTATCGAATATGTACAACGTCCATTCATGAGAAAGAGAGTATCCAGTGTAGCCTTGAGCATACTCGATGATCCTAAAGATAGATCGGATCATAATGAGAAGACTGACAAAGTAAAGCATATAAAGAGTTGACTCCCAGGGCACAATGGTTCCGATCGACTCGGCCGTTGGTTCTCGGATCATACGTCGATGAAAGACCACGGACACAGTGCAGAATAGACCAAAGATGACGATCTGAACCGCAAGGCCGAGTACGACAATTCTTTAAGCCCACTTACTTAGATTTGCGTTTTGGATAACCGACATACCCGCGCCGCCGCCTTGGATCATAAAGGATAATACATCTCCAAGTACAAAAGTCCTTGTCAACTTTGTTGGCTTAAGAAGAGAGTGTTTGTCGGCGTTGAGTCCTCTGATGATTCGACCAAGAACCATGTAAATCGAGGCAGCAAAGAGGGCGGGGGCAACGAGGATGAACATGTTCTGAACGGCATACGGCATGATTTTGCCGGTTCTGCTATAAGCACCCGCGCGGACGCCATACCCGACCATCTCGACTACGGCGCGAAGGTTAGAAGACATAGCAAAATAGAAGGGAGGTGGTAATAACTTACAGAAGCAACCGATAGCAAACACGATGCAAAAATAGGTACATGTCTTCCAAATCTTCCAGACTATGCAGAGCAAAGAAGCCATGAAGAGCACCAAGAATATGGCTGCCGCGGGTACGCTGGGGCTGTAGCGCCAGAGGTAGGCGCCGCCTTTGGTAGGTTCGACTCCAGGGACTGGCTCGAAAAGACCGTCGGTGGACATTTTGCTGTCTGGTAACGAAGTAGGTATAGAAGTGGCGTGTAACTTGGTCAGTACTATGGCGGTTTAAAGTTAATGAATAGATGGAAATCTGCAGATGTGATAATGGGATTTTAAACGGTCTATGGGGATGGTTAGAAATTTGAAGGCCTTGCAATATTTATAAAGCATTCAATGCCACTCGCAAGAAATAAATAAATCATTCTCGGGTATGTATACGCGTCCTTGGGTTAGTTTTCCATCCATAATGCGATCTATTTCTGAAATTGACAATTCAGGGTCAATATCTTACATGGTCGAGCGGAGCCTAAGCACCCAATCAAATACTTCTGTAAACGAGGAACAAATCATTGATCTGAGCATACTGTCAAAGGCCAATCAAAAGCATCTCTATACGGTTGGATACGGGGATAGTGTGCATCAGTGGATACCGCTAATGATATCTCCGGAGGCTAAAACATGGCCTCGCCGATGCACGGTCAAATCTGATTCAGTCTTCACGTGCTATGCTCCACCATAACTACGTTAGAATACGAGTATCCCCCTTCTTTACAGAACTAGACTTGCTTTGCCTGTTCACATCCTCCCGACTTTCACAGTCGATTGACTCTCTGGAATCGTTGCTTGCTATGGCCCGCCCCAAGTCCAACAAGTCTTCCACAGCCAGTGACAAGCCCCTCAAACAACGTCGGTCGCACCGCAAATCTCAAAATGGCTGTGGCGCCTGCAAGCAACGACACATGAAGTGTGATGAATCTCGACCGATTTGCCTGAACTGCAAGATTTCCAACCGTTTCTCCAATGCATCTACATCAACACTGGTCAGAAACCTTCCCCGCCGCAAATAACGTCAACCGCGGATACGCCATCTCCTTTCCATCTCTCTTCTCATCTTTCTCCCACAGGCCCGACGTCAATATCGCTTAGCCCTGCTGAATCTGTTAGTTCTACTTTGACGACACTCAGAGACGCCCCAGCCAGAGGCGACTTGTTCGATCTCAGCCACTTTGCCCTTTATCATCATCTTTTAACCAATCGTCACACCATCACATCAATTGATCCCTCCAATGAGAGCGTCATCTCTCACACATTGGATTATGCACTTAAAGCTCCTTATTTGATGAACCAGGTGCTTGCCCTCTCTGCGCTCCATCTGAGCAATCCCCCTTCGCTGCAACAACCATATTATCAGCTTGCCACCAGTCTCCAGACAAGGGCGTTGGCCTTGTTCAATGAGGAGAAGCAAGAGGTCTCAGAAGAGTCATGCGTGCCCATGTTTCTCTTCTCGTCGATGGTTGGATTGCATGTCCTCTGCGATACCCTTCAAGGTCCAAGAGAGAGTTTCGGCGCTGTTCTCGACCGCTTCGTCACCTATCTGTCCATTCACCGTGGCGTTCGTGCTGTGACGAAACATTCATGGGATACAATCAAGACTTCAGGACTTGGGCCTGTACTACAGCAGGTCGAAGACGCGTTCCCAGCACTAGATAACAATATAGAAGCGACAACCATCCTCCACGAGATGGTAGACGCAAACGCCTCCCTGTCATCGGCCACCAAATACCACGACGCCGTATCTACGCTGCAGCGGTCCTTTTGTCTCCATGCAGCACTGAGTCAGCCAAACAGACAGCGATTCGATGCCGCGATAGCATTTTGTCTCGATGTTGATGACGAATATTTCGAATTGCTCAAGAAGCGACAGCCAGAAGCGCTGGTGATCCTTGCATTCTTTGCGGTCTTGCTGCATTGGAATCGATCCACGTGGATAATCGGTGATGGCGGACAGTATCTAATTCAGTCCATTACATCTCATCTCGGGCTTCATTGGGCAGAATGGTTACAGTGGCCTAACTCAATGCTTCAGGACAGCAATAGTAGTATTAGTAATTGATCCATCTAGAACAACAATAAATATTTGCAATTCTTGTCATTGTATACACATGCTAGGTAATACATTCTTTTTCCGTTCTATGGTACTGTCCCCTATCCTCTGCCCATATAAACCGCTAATCGATGCAGGGTCCAATACTTGACTCGGTGTGCTCAGCATGACGTACAATGGGTGTAGTCGTCATCAGCCACACGCCAATTCCAAAAGGTCAAAACTCCACATTCCATGGTCTTCACCCCACGAAGACATACAGATACGAGTATTACCCCCTCGGTAAAACATTTTCTGCCCCCACTATTACAAGACATTTTCTTATCTAGACCCTGTACCGTTAGGTGATGGAAGCTTCTGATGTGTTGCCGATTACGCGTGTAGAGAATGTGGAGTTATGACCGTATCATTGCATGAGAAACAACCATTGGCATTACAAGTGCCACAATTAGGCTAGTGCATCCTTATGGGGACTGCGATATTAATAGATATAAGAAGGCCTTAGTGTAGGCCACAAGAGTAAACAAATAGCAGGAAACGAGATGGTCCCATATCTACAAGTTATATTTTACCACTTGGCCCTATATACCAACCAAAGAACCATGTCTCTCTCTTGCGCTGCTAATGCTATTAGTCAGCCAATCATCTTCGGAGGAAAGGTTAATCGATTTTGCCGTTAACTTGGTCGAAAATTATAATTTTGAGGCAAAGTTATTCCTTTACTATGGCCACCCAACAACCGCCGCGGAGGATGTCAACTTTTGCAACGTCACCGTCACCTACACTCACCCTGGCCAGAACGATACTGTCCGCGTTGAAACATGGCTTCCTATGGACAACTTCAACGGTCGACTTCAGTCCGTCGGGGGAGGAGGCTGGGTCGCTGGACGATATCCGCCTAGCTATGCTGCCATGAGCGGAGCAATTAGTGAGGGCTATGCCGCCTCTACGACTGATGCTGGGCTACAGCTACAATCGGACTATGGTCCTGATAGCTGGGCCCTGACCAGCGAGGGGAACCCCAACCTCTCCCTACTCCAGAACTTCGCTTCTATCTCTCTAGGCGATCAAGTATGTTCTTACCATATCTTTGTAACCTGTTTATGCTAACAAGACTGGGCAAACATTGCTAAAGGGTTGGTCGAAAGCTTCTACAGGAAAGCACCGAAGTATTCATACTGGAATGGCTGTTCTCAGGGCGGAAGACAGGGTATGATGCTTGCATAGCAGTATCCAGAAGCTTATGATGGCATACATGCGTGTGCACCGGCAATCAACTGGAATCAGCTCTTCATGTCGACCCTTTGGCCTCAGCTGATCATGCAGGAGCTAAATTACTTTCCGTACCCCTGCGAGATGAATGCTATCTTAGCGGAGGCCATAGAGGCCTGTGATGCACTTGATGGTAGTATTGATGGAATCATCTCCAACGTGGACGCCTGCGATTTTGACCCAATGGACGTCGTCGGCAAATCTATCAACTGCTCCGATACTGCGAACATAATTAGTATCACCGAGGAGGCTGCCAAGATAGCCAAATCTACCTGGTCAGGTCCTACTGCTGCTGGTGGCAAGTTCATATGGTACAGCCCCAATACGGGAGCTCAGCTCAACGGACAGTCGCTCCAGCTTACAAGCGATATTGGACTTACAATGACCACGTGCACCAACGAGACTTGTCAAGGAGCTCCAGTGGGACTTGGAGAGGTTTGGATCAAGTACTGGATAGAAGCCAACCTGGACTTGTCGTGCAAGAATATGAGCCGAGAAGCATTCGATCTTTATGCCCATGAAGCTATTCAGCGGTATGAGTCAGTAATTGAAACCAACGATCCTGACCTGATAGCCGGGCTATCATGGAACGGTAAGTCTGATTTCTTACTCACGCTTGTCACCCAAGCTAATAAGTTAAAGCAAAATCAGATCATTCCAGTTAACGGCATAAGGCACTAATTTAAAAAGGTAAAGGAGATGATCCCTGAAGTCGTAAGCTTTTACCGCATAATATGATGATACGATTTTGAACGGCTTATCAGGGGTTTAGCCTCTTTCAGGCTTAAGTTAATAAGTATCCTATTTCTCCTTAAATCTCAACTACAAGACGTCCGTATTGTCCAGTTGTGTTCTTCCCGCGGACTACGTATGATAGATACATAATAGTGCCAGGCAATAGCAGAATTTCTCCCAGTGCGTTCCCCAAAAGGTATTCACAGAGTGTACTGTCAACACTAAACCGCAGCATGTTGTATGCTGCACTGGCGCCAGAAGAAGCAAAGTTGCTACTTGCCGGCGTTGTAGTTGTGTTCCCTTCTGCCGGTTGTGGAGTGGAGGTTAATCTTGCTGTTTGCTGTTGCTGAAGTGAGGGTGCCGAATTACAGTAAAGGGAAAACTCAACCTTCGTATCTATAACCCCTTTCGGCCAGACGATTTTGACAGGATCTGTAGCACTGTTGGTAATTGATTTAACCACGCTGACATTGCCGATGGACAGATCTCGAGACACAGCCTCAGGTGACAGGCACCAAGGTTTAGAAGAGACAATGTAGCCATCGGCTACTCCTGGCTCGGTGGCGCGAATGACATAGTAGCCAGCAAGCATTGGCTTACCAGGGATACTCCTCGATGCCACTGATGTTGTCGCCGTCTTATCGCTGGTATGAATGCGGACCACGGCGCGCCGACCATGGCAGAAGCTAACTGTCAGATCTGTATCGTGGAAGACCTGCTGCACTGGTAAAGTATTGTCATTGCTTTGCCTTAGCTGCTGATCTTCTCTGCACCAGCTGAACTTAGTCCCCGTAGAAACAAAGGATCCCGCTGAGCGATTGATGACCAAGCTAAGCGTATGTGTCTGAGTGTCGTAGACGGATTCATCCGAAATAAGAATCTCGGCAGGCGAGTAAGTCATGGATTTCTGTGCGACAAGCCGAACGACTGGAGTTACTAAAGGAACTGATGCTTCAGGCACTGTTATCGAAACTGTCACCTCTAAATCTTGTATGTCTTCGCTGTTGGCGGGCTCGAGGAGCGTTGTCACTAAACCACCAACCAAGCAGAAAACTGGGGCCGCTGCGAGTGGGATATTGTCATTATTTTCTGCCGCAGTCAGCCGAACAGCATACTGGTGACTGGGAAGAATCGGGTTCGGCTGCCAGGAGGCTCTAATGGCTCGCCCAGCTAGTGAAATCTGAAGCCCCAGTGGAGGAGCCATGATCGGCCATTTCTGCGCCGCAACAGCAGAGGGGGAGTCTTTCCAGCCAGTACCGTCTGGCGCTCGCTGGTAGGCATGAGCTGTCAAGAACATGGTGTCGCGTCCTCTTACGTCGAGTTCATAAGCATGAAGTTCTCCGACGGGCACCCGTATATCCTCGGGTCCCCGGTGTGGACAACTGTACGAGGACTTCCAGAGGATCACGTTTGCTGATTCTTTTGATGGCAGGATGGCGGCTGTTGCTGTCGTATTATCCCCCGATTCAATAAGATTAGTGGCAGCTTCCTTTGCCTCGACAGGTTCGCTCAGTGAAGGTATTGCAGGTGGCTGTAAAGGTGCGGCCGACAAAGCGGGTGTTGCCAGCAGGCTGAGCTCCCAGTCACCTGCGAACTGATCACTCGGAGGCACGGTGATGACGACACACTGTTGATCATTATCTTCCTCAGTCTTGTCGTTTTCGACCTTTAGCTGCAGTCCGTATGGCTGCTCAAGCCACGGAGTATGTTCTGCCATAATCCGAGCCCATTCGCCTACAAATGACTCTTCTGGCTTGTCGCCCATGTCAACTCGCATGCGGACAGCAATATAAACTTTCTCCGCTGACCGGAAGAGGTCGCCCCTGGTGAGCGGTAATTGACGGCGGCTGCCATGGAACAAAGCCACTAGGTTGTGATCATTCATGTCTTTATCATCAGTGGCCGTTGTCGCAAAGACCTCACAGCTTATGTTATGATAGTCATCCTGAGGTACATGCTTAGATGATGGGAGTGCATCGGACGGGATGTCGACGACCACAACGGCCTCATTGTTTCCCTCTGCGCCCTCAAGAAATGTAGCGGTGAGCTTCTCTTGCACTAGAGCCATTCGGCTTTGAATACCCAGCTTGGCTTTGCTCCTACTATCCTTGGACTCTGAAAGAAGTTTGGCAGAGTCGTCGTATCTGTCGGCGGCGATTTTTGGAAGTTCTGGAATGTCGCTCTTGCGCATCTTGGCCCCCAGACCGTCTTTAAGACCTTCCACTGGGATGTTTTCGAGTTCGTCAGAGTGCTTGAGGTACAACGTAATGAGATCGATCAGACCCATAGCGGAATAGTCTGCGGGGACACCCGAAAGGTCTGGTTTCGCCGGCTGTGGTGGTTTTGATGGCTCCTTGACACCACCAGTCTGACGGCCTCCACTGTCATCGCTGCCGCCGCCACTGCCGCCTGGCTGTGACCCTGACTTATCTCCTGCACGATTCAGGTAGTAACGGTCAACCAAGACATACCCTGTGTACCCGACAATAGCAATGCCTACCGCCCACCAAAACGCGCTCGAACTTCCAAGGGTGCTACCAAGTCTGACCAGCCACGATCCCGCTTTCGCCAATCCGCTTCCCTCACCAAGCTTCACAGCTGCACGTCCGAGCCACTTAAGGAGTGACGGCAGACCGACGAGCGGTATGGTCCAGGTTGGGATTTCGAATGGCGGATTCGGCTTGGGCTCCTCGGGCTTGGGATACTTTTCGTACTCCTTCTTCTTCTCCCGTAGTTTCTTGTCTATGTCATCTCCAGTTTTCTTGAACCGATCTTTGACCTCTTTGTAGAAGTTTGGGGCTTCTTTGGGTTTGCGACAGAGCAGCGCGACGAGCACCTCAAGTGCCAGCTTTTCCACAGCTGTTTTGAATAGAATCTTGCCCAGGAGAACTTTGTCGCCAAGGATCTTGCGGCCTATCTCAGCCAGGTTTTCGGTACTTGAGATTTGCTTCCAAATAAATTCAAGGAAACCTGGAATCGTGGGCTTGAACTCATCAAAGGCAATAGCGAACTTGAAATCCTGCAAGTGCACAGTGCCAGCGTGGAAGTTGTCCACCAGAGTGATGTCCAGATCCCATGTGACCATGAAATAAAACTTGCCAGGCTTCGTTGGCGCCGGGGTCATTGGAGGATCGTTGGAAGCAGTAGTCCCAGCTTGCACGATGGCCCCCTTTTCTTCTTTCGTCTTAGGCATGGCGGACTGGTCCATAGGTGGGAGACTGACACCAAACGTGAACTGCATCTGCATGAGTGTATTGAGAAACAGCTTGATGAGCTCTTCACAATCGTCCTTCTTACTGCCTAACTCAAGAGCCTTATCCATGTTGACAGTTTGAGCCTCCTCGGCATTGAAATCGAAGCCGCCGGCCGAAGCAGCCAGGAGATGTTTCAGAGTGGGGGGCCAATACGCTGGACGTCTCATCTGCCAGTTCGAAAAGCTCCACTTGCCATCATGGTAGCCAAATTTGAGCTTTGGATCTTTCCACCCCAGTAGATTACCATCGAAACTGGCCTCGCCGTCGAATCCACGTTTTTGTTTCTCACTTGATGGGGCAGAGGTATACTTGATGGATAAGTAGAATCCAGGCTTATCGAGAAAGGTCATACCGCTCTCAATGCCGTAAGAGACGGTTTTGTTGCCGCCAGTAGTGTCGAGACTTACAGTTATCCCTTCGATATTGTGACTCTTGTTCTCTGTTAGCTGTAGCAGATTTCCGATGTAGACGACTTCGCGAGAAGTGCCTTTGAGCACGACACCTTTTTGAGAATCGTCGATCGATATAGATACCATGATCGGGTGATCGAATACACTCAAATACGCAGTAACGCAGAAACCTGGGGGGAAGCTGCGTGTTTCTTGATCCATAGGCGCATCCTGTGACTTTCCCTGGGCTTTGCTATAACTCAAGTACGCTTCTGTCAGGACAATGTCATCATGTGTTTCGGTGGGCCATGATGTTGTTTTATTGTTATTACCCTGTGGAGTAGTTTCCAATACGTCTTTGAAGATTTGCGAAAGAGTTGTTGTTCCCGACTTTGGCTTTGCTAGAGTTGGAATTTCAGATTGTTGAGTATTTGATGGCGGGGCGACGACAGGTTCAGTCGGCATTGCTCCATAACCAACAACAACGAGAACTGGCTTTCCTTGCTCGAAGTGAATCAGCGCACCAAGACGGCGTTGTTGACTCGGCGTTGCATCCGAAGTCAATCCTCCTCCAAGACGAGCAGCGCCCGTGATTGTACAGGCTCGCACGATTTTACCGTCCTGTTGCTTAACTGATGAACCTTGGATCATAAGAGACTCCAGCCGGACGTTAAACATTTTGCCAAATGGATTATCGATTGACTGACCACCTGGAACTACCTCTCCCCGCGCCGAAAATCTGGTAGACGATTTATCCATAAACAGTGACACCGAGAAGTCAAGTGCTTTTGGCTTTCCCTCTTCAGACCCAGCACTCAAATCATCAAGTCGGAATCGAAGTGAAGCAAAAGGAATGTCCAATGTTCTTGTCTTCGGGGTATATGTCCCTGAACCATTCAAGGTGACAAGCCCAGCAAATATATGCAAGTTTGAAACGCTGACGCCGTAGATGGAGCCCTTGCTGTCTTTATCCTTGCTGATATGTGCCCATAACTGGGCACTTGCTTGTTCCAATGGTGGAAAAGACTTGTCTTGGTTTGAAGGCACAGGTTGTTGCAGCTGTGGTACTTCGTGCAGATCGACACTGATTACCGAGTTCATGGTCTTTGTCTTGTCCCTTACAGAGCCCAGCCTCAGATCGGCAAAGAACCAAGCGCCAGGCTCCATCTCGGCTTCTGGGAGATTCTTTGACAAGCTTATGGCATCGGACGCAAGTGCAGAGAACTGAATGCCAGCATGGCTCCGACTATCATCAGTCCCAGGTGGTTGACTTGTTACAGGATGCGAGCTTGTGGGTGCTTCTGGAGTCGATGGTTCCTTTGCCGGTTCAACTTGGATTGGTACATCATGAAGTGGCAAATGTTCCTTCTCTCCCTCAACTATTGCTTCCTCTAGCGCTTTCCTAATTTTGAGGAGGCTAGTCTTGTAGCTGATAACCACGACACTGAGCTTCGAAATGTCGAATTGGGAGTCAACATCCTCGTTTAGATTCGACCATAGCTGGCCAATGTTGCGAGCTTCAAGCATGAACAAGTACTGTCTTGGACCAAGTTTCTCAGTTTCGGCCTTATCAGTAGATTTCTCCTGACCAGAGAGTTGGTCCAATGTTGGCTTCGCGCCGACGGCGTTATCTTGTCGTTGATGGTGAGCCCAAAAAACAGCGGACCCGTGGCCCTGGACTGTAGCAGCGACGAGGAGCTCTTTCTTCGTGATGTCAGCAAGTATGGTTAGAGGCCTGTCGTCGCTGACAACAATCGAATCACTCCAAGAGGGCACAATGCTATCCCAAGCAGGCGTCTGAGGATTGTCTTGGTCGATAGGGCTAGGGATAGAGCTGGCCTCACCAGGAACTGGACTCTGTTGCACTGTATCTGTTGACTTGGGCTCCTTGGTCGCAACTAGGTTAGCGATTGTCGAAAAAAGAACTCCAGCCTTCTGCCCGCTGGACGCACTGCTTTCTCGTTTGAGAGTGGCATAGAAAACGGCGTTGCGCTCCGGTCCAATGGAAACGCGAGCATCAGCACTAGCAAATGCACCAAAGATAAGATGTCCCGCAAGATAGGCTTCGTACGTCGGCTTCTGCACAACCTGTCCTACAAAGCCACCTTCAGTGTAGCGGAAGAAGGCTGCGATGCTTTGAAGCTCAAGCTTGACTCCGCAGACAGTCGCAGGCCAGGAGCCCTCTCCCGCGGCCCAGACCTCAACTTTCTTAGTCGGTTCCAGACGTACACGAACGCCGACAGATTTCGGTTTAGGAACAACGCGAGGCATGTCAGAATGGTATGCGATTTTCGAGGGAGACATGGACGCGGACTTGGCGATGGTAGCAAAATCGAGCTCTTCCTTCGCGTCTGCGTCATCGCCACCGTTGGCAACAGCAGGAGGATGGATTTCACCAAATGGTAAGTGAGCAGCAAATACCTTCTCGCCTACACGAGCATCGTAGATATAAGAGAGGTTAACTAGGTCATTGCCAATTCGAATCTGGCCGTGCAGTGTGCCACTCAATCCAATATTGGGGCGCGAGTCGTACTGGACGTCCAAATAGACATTTTCAATGCATACCTTCGGGTCTTCTAAAGACACTACAAGTATTGGATCAGTCAGGTGCGCAGCCACGTGGAATCTTTTCAGTCCCAACTTCTTGGCGTTAGGGGTTGGTTCGCTCGGAACGCTCGAATCTCCTCTAGCCTTACTGTTATCTTTGTCGTCTTCCTCCATAGGTTTCAGTTCAACGATGGGGTCAGCGTCAGATATCTCCCCTTCCAGAGCGTCGATAGATAGATCAAACACTCGTGGCAGAATCTTGGTACTTGGCTGGGGGAACTTGAGTGAGGACTCGCCAAAGTCCAGAAGCGAAAGAACATTTCCAAGGGTAATTGAGTTGGCCTGCGTTGGAAAGATGCCAAAGCTGAGTGTCTTTGTTTCTTGACCCTTAGACGCCCAGAGACGAATGGTAGCACGAACGGCACCCTTCCTGATGATTGCTACCACAAATAGATTGGATTGTAAGCCTTTTGCCTTGGCTTTCTTCACCAATGACCCGGGTCTTTGGTCCGTAGGAGCAGACACAAGTGCATTGTCTGACTTGGGATGGACATCATCTGGGCGCTCCGTAGAGAGTTTGTTTGACGCAGAGTAAATGATGGCCACTTTCTCCAGTACAAGGGACTGGACATGAAGTTGAGTGGTCTGATTGCTGACAGTGACCTTCAAGCGACGAAGGGCAAGGTTGGACCCATTGAGACCATTCTTTGCAACATCATTGTCGACTTTGTCGAATATCACGAGCGACTCTTCCAGACAAAGTTGGCCGATAAATGGGAGTAGACTTGCCATGTTTGCCGCCATATCCCGAGGAAGACAGGCATTAAGGAGCCGACTAACTGGAACCATGTTGTTGGCCGTCAATGCCGCCCCGATGCTAGTATTCTTGGGTAGGCGCTGGTACCAAATCTCAGCAGACAAGTCGCCATCCAAGAGGTTCGCACTAGCTGCAAGGAGAAAGCTACTTGGATCATCGCCGGACGAGGATGCTTCATAGTCGATAGTGACTCTGAGGTCGTGCATCTCAAGTGGACCCATAGTGATGAGCGGATGGGCCAAAGTAGTCGAAAACGATATGATTGACAAGTCATCAAATTTCTCCATGGGCTGAGTGACAAGACTCAGAAACGTCAGCTCGGTTCGGGCCAGCTGGCCGAGAACCGGGAGATGGTCGAGACTAGGAAGACCAAAGGCATGGGTCATATCGGCGAGAGATACCCCCCTTTCCCCGATCGTGCTCTCAACATCGACAGTGAGCAAGCCAACCTGCGTTGGAGTAGGTGCCTGCAGGCTCATGTTGACGTATTTGACTTCATCCGGCTCATTTGGGTCTTGAGACCTATTCCGCACAATAACAGTACCGCTCAAAAAGCATTCTACTTCTCTGCTAAACTTCCTCAGGGTTACATCAACGCCGCTGAGGGTGAGTATGTCCTTAATCAGGGTGACATTTGGCATTCCAACATGAAGACTCCAGTCGGTGAAGCTTAGCTCGCCACTGCCACCCTGTCGGCTCACGCCCAGGCTCACGCCGTAGACGTAGACCGCATCCAGCACTTCCGGGATAAAGGGCACACCCTCTTTTATGCCCTCAAAGATTTTGGTCTCAGACAAGCCCGTTGCAGACAAAAACTGCTGGAGCGAGAGGCCGTGCTCTGAAGCAGAGATATCCAAGCGAAAGTCGTAATCGTTATTGGCAACTAAAGGGACGGCTGAGAGGGAGACATCAATAAAAAGAGGATCCTCCTTCTCCATCTTCTCTTGGTTGGTCTTTTTACCGACCTTGACCTCAAGCTTGAAACCAACATCCACCGCTACACGTCTGTTGCTCTCAAGCGGGTCGAAGATTGAGACATCTACTCTTGCATCTTGGACACAGTCTACCCATGCGGTTGGCAACCAATCCTTCCACCCAGAAAATTCCGATGACTCAATCGCAAAAAAGACGCGATGCAGCTCACACTTGCTCAGACGTTGGACTGATGACTGCCGCAATACAAACCCTATAGAACCAGCCTTGATCTTCGCCTGATCGGCATTAGGTTTAGTAGCGTCTGAGGAAGAGGTCAAAGGCAGCATCACGTCCTTGAAGATACCATCCATACTCTTGCCGAGCACAACGGCAATGTCAGCAAGGGACGATGCTCGGTGCAGACAAAAGTAAGTGTATGTGTCTGCAGTGCTGCTAGATAGTGATAAATCCACAGCCATTAGCGCTTCGACTACCTTGGCCTTGTTGGGTGGCTCATTTTCAGAGCCCTTGGCCTCCATATATGACAAGCCGACAACCGCGTACATAGCAATATGCTCGCTGTCAAGACGTGCATCGCTCACCACGATTTGCACGTCTTCAAGCCTTAGAGAGATGGGGCCGAAAGAGACTTGGCGCTTCTTGGTGGCATTCTTCTTGTCCAAATCAAAAGCAATGACTGCACTCTGTGGTACCATTTGATTGGTAGCACTACTTGTCGCGCGGCCAGTCGACCGGGTCCAATCCGGTTTACCGCTCATCAATAGCTCGCTGAGGGATGCGAGGACAAGGGGCAATCGGTCATATAAGCTTTTCACGGCGCCGCGGTCGCTGGCCAGAACGAGAGCCAGAGCGTCGAGAACGGTCATGGTCCGTATAGTGTCATTAGCCACGCCTATCTCATGGATGATCTTGTCGAGACGCGAGATCGTGTCAGCAGGACGAATGACTTTCGTGATATGGACCTGTGTCACGCTGCGTGATGCTTCTCCGTAGTAGTCGTCGTCACTACCATCATCATCATCGGGGGTGCTACTAACGGACTCCGGCTTTTGGGCACACGTGAGAAGTAAGCGGAGAATGATGGGGCCCCCTACAGGACTCTCAATGAGTATCCGAGCATCCGTAATAGTTAAAACGCCACTGCCCTCACTTGGTGAGATCTCTCCTCTTCTTCCTATATTGACTGACAGCGAAGCACCACTGCTTGGTTTGAGAATCAGCACAGCCATGCTGGAGACAATTCTCTGAGGCCCGCTGCTGTCTCCACTGTCGCCATTTGAGGTGAATGCTACTGCTGAGTTGGCAGTATCAACTGGCCATCCTAGTATTTCCTTTTCGTGCGGCTGCTTCATGTTGAATCCGTCAATATTGCCGTCGCCGACAAGCGCTACCAAAGCTTCCCGGGCATTCTTAACATCCTCAGGCGTGAGTTGACTTGCGGATAAAAATGCTTTCATGTTCCCCTGAAGTTTCCCTCCTATCGATGGGGTATTACTGCCATCATTGTTTTGGGTAGTTGTATGTGCGTTACCAGCATCGCGACCTTGAACAGGAAGAGGAGACATAGCGGTGCTAGTTAATTCGCGAGTCAAAGCAGTGTCAAGACTGCGCGGCATCGCCTCTGTTTCTCCCCCAACCGCCTCAATTGCTCCCTCGTTACGGAGCGACTCAGGGTCAGTATTGAGATTTGCAACGGCCGACTCATTAGCTTCTGCTTTTGGCGCTGGTGCCTCTTCTTCTGCTACTTCTATGCCTTCTTCTTCGTCGGTAGCCGACTCGCTACGTTGCACGTTTAGGGCCCCCAACCTGGGAACAAGAGATGTGGCTTCAGGAGCAACCACGTGAGCCATGAAATTGTCGGCTACCACATTGCTGAGAGATTTGCTGCTCATGATTTGTAAGGGCTGTGGTGCTTGGCGTATGGGCTTGAAGGAGAAATGAACCACATCCTTTCGAAGTCTGTCATTGTTAATAAATGCATCGTCAATTTCGCAAGTCTTGGAGGCTTCGTTGTACACAAAGCTCCTCCGAACATATTCCGTTGCAGCTTGTGCTTGGCCATGCGGCTGAACAGCCGGTTCTTCCTCAACGTCCCATGAAAGAGCAAATTGGCCTACCACAGACGGTATGGCAGTCACGAATCCCTTCATTTGGAAGCCATTTTGAGGGTTACTGAGGACAACAACGTTCCGCTGGGCCATACCTTCCACCATCCATCCCTCACGAACAACCAACGCCTGCACAGGTTTATTCTGGGTTAGCTGAGGGTCGTTGTCACCCTTCAGCTCGAGATAATGAGTGGCCAATGAATCAGTAGCCAATGAACCAGTACTTGTTGACACTTCAAAGTACATCACTAGGCTTCGCGAGATGAAAGCCCACTGCTTCAAGCTTTCCATCTTATCGTGTCGTTCCTTGGCCCACTGAGCAAATTCCTCATTAGAGACAACGCGATCGCCTTCAGCAAGCCTTTTCCCTTCATTGTCGGTGCCAATCACAAGAAGAGCCCGGGTTGTGTTGTCCAAGTCGTGTATGTTCTCAGCAAAAGGAAGATCGACATTCAGAGTATCGGTTGCGGTTCTTTTCAAGCGGATGGTTTCTTTATCATCGCGCTCGCAGTGAGTCATGTCCGGGTTGGCTGTCAAACTGACCATGGTCTGCAGAGTGGCGGGGTATCGTACATGCAAATACTTTTCGAGTATCTCGGTGGAGCGAATACCGCGAGCACGGCACAAGCTGTCCAAAGCAACATGAGGAAACGAGTGGGGGCTGGTCAGGTACAAAGTAGCCATGCGGCCTTGTTCCTTTAGTGCCAGGGCCAGTCCTAACAGGGTCTCGGCCCTTGGGTGTCCGTGGCGGCCCCCGTGAGCACTAACAGTGTAGGCGTCAGCCTTGAAGCTCACGAAGAAGGCCTTGACCTGAGCAACTGCCCGGACATGATCAAGCGTAAAATGGGCGATGCTATCACGTTCCCCCACGCTCGTCTGCACCCATCTTTGCCACCACGCGAGCCTCTTAGACTTGACAATTCTTTCTTGTAGTATCGGCTCCTCCTTAACAAACGCCAGACCCGGGAAGAGATTGAATTTTCGTTTCCGAGTTTTCTTCTCGCTAGGCATTGGACTTGATGATGGTGGAAGTAGATTCAACCCTTGGTCTATCGGCAGGTCGCGGAGGCTGCCACCAGCGTTCTGGAGATTGCTCTGTATGCCTCCGGACATACTTTTGGTCTGGTCTGGGAGTTTGACTTTGACGGGCGATGAACGGCTGCGTGTCGTTTTTTCTTTATTCATGTTCTTTCGCATCGCTTCTCGACGATCCGCGCTGACCGACACTTCGTAATCTATCTCAAAAAAGAGGCGCCGATGTTCCTCATGCTTTGTGCCGTCCTCATCTGCCCTCTGGCCAAGATCATCAACAGCGAGCGTAACTTGCACCCAGATTTCTTTCAACTTTGTCCTTGTCAACTTTCCGGGAAGTGCAATCAGGGTATCCTTCTGCCCCTTTGCAATGATACGCCTGTTCCCTAGGATAGTCTGGTGACGATTGACGAGCACATCGCGAAGCTTCGTCAGGTCTTGCCAATCCTCCCCTGTTATATCCCGCAACTTCTCTGAGATAGTATTCTTCAGCCATTTGAAAGCTTCAGGATGGGCGTCGACGATGTCTCTGTAACCAGAGATAAGGTCGTGCTGCGGGTTCATGTTGGCTAAAAGGGTGAACAAGACCATTGTCTCATTCAACGAATAGGCATCGGCCAAACTCTTTCTGTCGCCACCAAGAGTACCAAGTTGATTGTCTAGCTGACTTCCATGGTGTTGTATCTTGTAGATAGAAAAGTGCCGACCACGTACGTAGGAGTGGATGATGTCAGCGGTATTGTCTCCTGTCATGTAAATGCCTCCGTCAGGTTTCTGCTGCTGCTGCTGCTGCTGTGAGTGCCAATCTCCAGGCAGATGCATGAGCAAACTGGCATAATTGATGTTATCGTACTTCTTCTTCAGTTCCGAAGGATCAGTCTCTGGTGTTATGACGCCTTCTTCCTCATCACCATCCTCGCCTTCATATTCAGCGACGTCGTCTGTGGACTGGCCCAGCTTTACAGCGAAGTCTGCGGCATATTTTTCAATTGACTGTAGGTAGTCTTGCTTGAACTGATTAATGGTCATCGCAGGGACAGCACCGGCCCGTCGGGACAGACAAATAACAGTCGGTTTGTGCCTCGCTTCCTTTTTCAGAATAGTGAGGTCTTCTCCTTTCTCACGCTGCGAGACGTTCAGTTCGTGCTGCTCCTTTCCATAGTCGCTCTCCACAGGCGGGTATTCAATTGTGCCGTACACGCCAGCATTCTGGCTTGTGCGACTCCAAGTATCCAATGGCCGCATCTTGGGGCCCCCTCCGATCAAGTCATTGAAAAGGCTTTGGATATGATACGATGAGCCTTCCGAGTCCTTTTTTTTGGGTTTTCTCTTATCACCAGGGGCATGTTCAGTCATGGCAGGCATAATAAGCCCTGAGTCAATATCCACTAGGTCTTGATCTCCGCCATTGGTGGCTTGACCACGATAGTTTTCGTATAGCAGGTCGTATAAGCCCTGGCAATGGTCTGCGTGCTGATGAGTGTTGACCAGGGCGCTGAGTCGGATGCGGCTCGTATGCACATGGCCGAGATGATGTTCAGAGTACCACAGATGCTTCGCCGCTGAAAGAAAGTACTTCCAATAGGGCGCGGTTCCGTTAACCCGGGCAGACGAGTTACTGTCGTCCTCTGCATCTTCTACAGCCGTCTTCTGTCCCTCTTTTTGATCTATCCACGGTGTACCAGCATTATCTCGTGGCCCGCCATCCACTGCCATGAGCTTTCGCTCGTTCCCAGGACCGGAATACTCCACATACATGGCATCGCCATACCCAGCGTACACCAGATGCAGGATTGGAAGTCGTTGTGCTCGGTCGCCCATGTTTTCAGCAGTTCTTGTGCTACAAAAGGATGAAGGATAACGAAAAAAGCTAAATGGCAACGAGACGGAACCTTCGAGAGCAGTAAAGATAAACAATTTATTACAGAATTCAATTTTTAAACCAAAACAAAAAAAAGCGAAAAAGAAGATCAATACTCTGTACTGGCAAGTAAGTTATAAAGTGAGGCGTAGTCAAAGTGTACAGTGTACTGCTCGGTAAGCGTGTCAAAGAGATCAATGCAATGGCAGTAACTGTCAAATCGCCTAGATAGAAAGGAAGTTTAAAATAACAGACATTGAGCTCCAGATGATTATTTATGTGTGCTAACAGGTTCCAGGGCGCTTAGTCCTGCATTCTGTTTGGCCTGTAAAGTAAACACCTATCTCAGAGGTCGTGGTGGATTGTTTGTGGCGTAACTTAGTTGAATAAAATCCCAGGCTCTTTTACTGCATGCAGAACGGCAGCCCGACTTGTAGGCAGTTGTTACGAAGATATCACAATATCCCTGAACATGAATGGCATGTGATGAGCACGGGGTCGCATTTGTAGTGTTCCGATTGGCTGAAGTCCGCATGATAGCTGAACTATTGGAATTGCTTGTTACCATCTTGGTTAGACCAGGCGGGACAGCCAGGTCAGACCTTGCTTACAGGGGAATTTAAGGTACAGTACGGAGTACGCAGTAAGGTTTATTTATTTCTGACCTAGCAACCCGAGCCAACAAGTTGAAGCACGATCAGATCATTACAGTCAAGGGCACAAGGCACAGGTGAAGCAGATCATCCCTGACGCCGCAAGCTCTTACCGTATGTTCGAAGTCTCTGGACTTCTGCACTGCCCAGGCAGCAAGGGAGGACAGCCGACAAACACGTTTGATGCATTCCGAGCATGGGTTGAGAACAGGACCATACTAACAGAACTCCCTCATTCTTTTAAGGACGCAAATGGTTATGAGCAACATCATCTTTTCTGCCCTTGCCCTAAAATAGCGTCATTGAAGATAGATAACAGCAACAAGGCCGTATGAAGTCTACTGACTTTGCTTGCGTCTGAGTTTGTATTAATCTTAGGTAGTTTATCTACTTAAGTGGCCTTGTTAGCGACGCAGTAGATATTTGCCAGAGAAGAAGGGATTGCAGTCTTGTTCTGGGAGGTGTCGTCTACTGGTATGTTGCTTATTGTAAAGGGAGCTTAGTTACGGGTAATTAGAGCACACTAAGCCCGGATTATAATAGACGCTTCCCGGAGATCCAACCCAGAGACCCAAAGAAGCCCCACTCTTGGTAATCGTGTGCCATCGCCTTCCCTTATCATCATGGAAATCGTCAGCGAGCCATTGACTCAGACCTAGTGATACTCATTTGCGTATTATCCTTACACAAAAAATGTCGCGAAGCTTACAAGCGTGTTATGGCTGGTATGGCTCTCTGTGTTCTACCTCACATTTCTAAGAGATACTAAACCGAAGATGATAGCCGAAGGGCAAAAGTTAAATGCGATGGTGCAAGGCCGCAATGTATGGTATGCTCGCGCATACAAAGACATTGTCGTTGGCCGGAGACTCTCGCCCCCGGTGGCTATAGGGCTATACGTTTTGAAAACACTTCGCCAGTGACCGCAGGGCATGCCAGGGAGTCACTTGTGCCAGAGATTACACAAACTGGCACTAAATTTATGCCAAGTAGAATAACACCTCTGCTGAAGCAACGCCTCCTTCAGGCCTTCTCCCATACTCATCAAGGTGTGGAGCTTTGTGGCTGCATTCCGCTGGATACATTTGCAGACGATAACATTGACGGAGAAGATCAGTTCCTGCTCGAAGCGGTGCTTGCCCTGTCTGCTCTCCATGTTACAGATTCTGAGGTGATACGCACTCGCAATTCAAAACCGCCAAAGCTGTCATGCGGCATTATCGACATTTGGCACAAGCATCGTCTCGGGACTACTCTGATCGACCTACCAGTAAGTTTTGCATATGCTGCTCCAATAGCATAAGATGGGATATATTACTCACAGATATCAAGTCACGACTATACGAGCGAATTTGGTCTTGGGCCTCTGTGAGCTGCTAACAATGGCTGGTTCCAAGGCGTGGCTCCACATTGGGCTTGCAATTCGCTTCGCCCAAACTCTGCGTATGCGTTCGGAGCATAACCGACGTTTGAGCCCGTATCAGCGAGAGATTCGTAGGCGCACATTCCGGGCATGTATAACGCTTGACCGCATTGTTGCCTACTCTACGTTCCGAACACAAACGATAGCCCTGGATTTGGTTGAGCTGCATCTCCCCTGCAGCGAAGCGGCTTTTGTATTCGGACGTGAGACCCCAGGGCGGCGGATTGAGGAGCTTGGACGCGAGCTTCAAGATAATTCTGGCTCGTTAGCCTTGGCCTATCTTGTCAAAACTGTTCTCCTTTGGTCACCCATAGCTCAAAGTTTTGTTGAGCATGGCCGAAGGCTCCTATCGGGGAAACACAGCGCAGAGGCTTGGGAGAGGTATTGGCAATCTGATGCAGCCATTACCAGTTGGCTTAATAGTCTCCCGAGCGGTATGAAATGGTCCGAGAACAACCTCAGAGCCCACAAGTCCCTCGGACAATCTTGCCATTACGTTAGCATGCATTGCTGATCCAACGTGCAATGTTTATTGTGCACCACGAGTTTTTGGTGTATGAAGAAGATCAAATCTCACTGCCAGATATTCTTTCAGTTCACATTACGACCGCAAGCGGCTCGACAGTCAATGAGCAAAGTCTTACCAGCACACAGGCTTGCGTTGATGGGGCAATGCAAATTGTGAACATGCTACGAACCATTGAGCGAGTTGCAAAGGAGATACCTCCAAACCTTTTTGCAGGTACAGCCATATCAACGTCAGCCAGTCTCTTGCTCTGGGTCTGCTATTGTAGCCCTGATGTCGTGTTTCCACCAGGATCCCGGATTCAAGAGCCCGATATGGCCAGACAGGATGCCAATTATCTGCTACCGGTTTTAGACACTTGGGCCGGCACTTGGCCTCGGGCTCGAGCATGGGCCAACTCCATTCGACTGTTGGATGAGTTCTACCGGTCAAGGCGTGGTGGCCGAGGACTCCCTCGAGCAGCTCCACCCGACGAGACCATGCTGCAAAATGAAAAGAGTGAGCCTGACTCTGGCGCTGGCTCATCAATACACTTGCGCGATGGGGATGGACTTCCTGATGTCAACACGATCCCTAGGGAAACATATTACAAGGTCAGGATGATCACTGGCTTGATTCTTGAACAGCCTGAAATATGCAGATCTATCCTGCAAATGCGGGACGACGAGCCTTCCACAGAACAGTCGGAGCAGGATCCAGTCTCTTGGCAAGCCGACTTTGACTTTGCATGGATGGAAGACACAGAGCTTATGGCGGAGCATTCCGTCCTGACAGATTATGCTATGTACCTTGATATTTGAACACCAGCCAGTCTGATGTAAACACCAACTAATCCAAATACTATCCTAGGAGATACATGAACATCTGAATTCCTCTTTAGTAGACATATCTAAAGTTCCTGATCTGGGTATCCGTCTTGTCATCCATGGCCATAGCTTCAGACAGTGCTTCACGAGAAACAGGATCGGCGTCGGCCATGTCCATCGTGGCCTCCTCGAGATCGCGATTCTTGTTGACCCAGATAAAGTAACGACGGAAAGTATAGGAAAGCACGAAGCAAGCTGATAGGGACACCATCATAGCAGCAAATCCGCTGTCATACCTGGGGGCCTCGCGCGCAAAGAACAGCTGTGGGCCAATGATGTTTCCAGCGCAGTAGGCAATGAAGACCTTGAATCAGAGCGGATTAGATCAAATGACAACCAAGGAGGGAGAGGTAATCTTACCAGAGCATTAACAGTCGTCTTCTTGGTGAAGCCACCAACGTTGCCTGACATCAGCGACATGACGAGGGGGAAACACCCAGAGTAGCCGCCCATCAAGCAAGTGCCAGCATAGCGTCCCCATCTGTCATGTTCTGGCAGTTCACGGACAAGGGCAGCTCCAACGAGAGCCAGGGCAAAGCACATCATCATCCAGTAAGTACGTGTGCCCTCCCAGATCCTGCTACCGACGGTGCAGACGATGACAAGAATCAGTTGCAACCCATAAGGCGCCATCTGCAAGAGGAGAGTCTGGAAAGTGCTAAAGCCAATACCTTGCAGTATAATGGACCTGAACTGCCAAGATGTTAGAAGGGTAATATCACAAGGGAAGCTAGCTGTCTGTCTTACTGAAGTAATGCCGCCGTTGGGTATGTTGAGTCCAATTTGCAGGAAAAACAGGAACCATGTCTTAGGGTCAGTCAGATCTTCCTTGAACTGATCCCACTTGAGCTCATTACTCTTGATACCAGTCAGATTATCCTTTACCCTGATCACAGCTTTCTCCCGATCCTCTTTGCTCAGAAGCTAGGCAGTAGTTGGCGCGTCGGGAAGAAGAAAGATGTTGGCAATTCCCCAAAGAACAGTAGCTGCGCCTAGGAAGAGGAAGGTTCCCTGGACGAGAGGTCAGTCAAAGAGCACTTGTTAAGCCAGCTAAGGCAATCACATACTTTCCACGGCGCAATGATGCGGATGTGGCCAATGCCGAAGTTTAGAAGACCTCCTAATGCTCCAGCCGTGGTGTTGCCTAGGAACCAAGCCGCGTGACATAGTGGCTGTTCTTTGCGCTTATAGAACATGGAGATCATAATAGTAAGACCAGGAGCGATGGCAGATTCCGCTACACCGAGGAAGAATCGAGTGGCCAGAAGACCAGCAGCATTGTGACAGGCAGCAGTGACCATAAGGACAGCACCCCAGATCAAGCTAAGAGCGGTATAGTATTAGTACAAGCGCATCAATGCGGCAAGGCAGGGGTCTACAGGGGTTTGCTCACATAGAAAGGGTAATAGACTTGCCCACTTTCCACTTGACCATCATTAAGCCCGCTGGGTACGAAGCGATCAGGTAGCCGAAGTAGCAGATACTGCTGGCCCAAGAGTATTTATTGCCTGTGAGCTTCAGGTCCGTACGGAGGCCGAGAATCGCGGTCGACGCAAGGGCGGATTTATCAAGGTACTGGAAAGCGTAGGAAAGGGCCATTACAGGCAGTAGCCTATAGTTCGTGTCAGATAACAGCGTGTAACAGTGGATAGATATATCGTGGAATACCATCGTTCAAGAGTTCTGCGAATGCGTAGGTCGTCCTCGGGACTGATCCTTTCGATGACACTGCCGGTATCCTCTGAGCCTGCATACTGCTTCTTTCCGTCCTGGTCCATTGCCGTGCGCAGTCTTCTGACTTGAGATTAGAGTAAAGAGATGATGAGGTGATGATAGAAGTATGTAGATCCAAGCATCCTGATTTATATTTGCAGAAGGTTTTACGCATCTTTATATTCCACAATCCTTATCATGCAGGAAACCCACTTGCAGCAAATCTGGGGTAAAGCCTGATGCGGAGTTAACGGGACCACGGAGACTAGCCATCTTTGGCAGCAAATTGGCGCTCTTCGTAACGGAAACTAACTTCAACAAGTAATAAACTTCCGTCTCTGGCATTCGGTGTTACCGACTCACCCCGTGTATTCGATCTTATAAGAATGATTAGTTCATACCCTTATCTAGAGATATTTTAGTCGGAAGGACTTTTCTTCTTCCTTATCCTATCTCAAGTGTATATTTCTCTCAACCACCCTTCTCACCTGTCCATAACCAAGTACCATAAGTCACTCTGTATTAGTCACAATGATCGAGCTTCACTGTTCAGGTACGCACTATGAGGTACGTGCATACCAAGACATCAGACACAAATTAATGGGGAGACTAATATACCTCAATAGATTGGCTACAAGCATGGTAGCGAGACAAAAGAGCTCGTGCACGGCAGTCTCGAGTTCTATACTGAATTTTTCATCAAATATTCCAAAATGAGCTGGGCCAAAGCGGAAAAGGCGGCAGCGCCATTTCTGCCTTATCTCGAGGAGCATGTACCGCATTTGGTAGAAGAAATGAGAGGTACGTATATACAAACAATACCAAGGTTCAAGAAGTGCATCCTGAATCTAACGACAAGCAGGTATTGCTGATGGGGCTGGTGTTACGTTCGACGCGATTCTCGCGCTCAATGCTCGATCTGAAATAGCCATGGGCATGATGGACGATGGCTGCACTTCTCTGTCATGGAAATCTGGCGACTTTGCGATTGGAGCCCAGAATTGGGATGTAAGTACTCTTACCTGCACTCATATACACCTTGACAAAAGCTGATATTTCGAATTGATGTAGTGGGAAGAGCCACAAAATGCCCGCCTGGTGCTTATGCACATCAAGCCTGCAAAGGATGGACTTATCCAGAGACCAAGCATCTGTCTTGCCACGGAAGCAGGAATACTCAGCAAGAGTGGTCTCAACTCGGCCGGCGTTGCGGTCTTGGTCAACGCAATCATGGCAAGGGGCGTCAACTACAAGGCACTGCCTTTCCACGTGGCCATTCGCGCAGCCCTAGACTGTGAGACACGCCTCAAGGCCGTGGCTCGTATCCGCTCCCTAGGACTCGGAACCTCGGCGCACCTCATGTTTGCTGACAAGACTGGGGGCACGTCGCTGGAGTTCAGTCACATGGACGTCGTTCAGATGGAGATGGTTGGTGGAAAGATTGTGCACACGAACCACTTCTTGCAGGAGCATGACGAATCTGTCATTGACAGGGTCATCTTCCCTGACTCGATCAGCCGCCAGGAGCGTATTACGCAGCTCTTGGATGAGGGCTCAGACCGCGTCAAGGCGGGACAATCACCCATGTCTTGTGTAGAGGAGATGCTCGAGGACGAACAAAATTTCCCGACGGGGATCAATAGGAAGTCAAGCCCGATCAGGATGAGTGAGACACTGTACAGCTTCGTCGCCGACTTGAACACCAAAACAGTGAGCTTCAGACTCGGTCGGCCAAACGAGCCCGAAGGGGCCTGGATCTTAAAGCCCGCAGAGCTTTAGAGAGCGGCTCAGAGAAATTCTCGATTTTATAGAATCGATCTTATACCTAGACATTTGTGTAGGGCAATCAAGTATATTATTTACACTGAAGCTTGTTATGTTCAGTTACTGCAAGACAAAAAGATATTAATTGTAAATTATATAATACTTTAGCAAAAGAGACGAGAAATACAACACTTAATCCATTTACAGTATCTATGCAGTGTATTCCTAGTACATTTCGTAGCGTTCGGTTTACCTGAGCCTCGGATATTCTGACCGACGCTATATGTAACACTTTGCAGCACCAGAGCCGTCATGTCTAAACTGAAATACAAAGCCCTTACCTTAGTTGATAAATATTAAACAAGCTTTTCTATCTAATCTAATGGGTGTTAAATCAAGCTTGATTATGTATTGTTATTAGGTCTGATATGTAAAAATATTAATCAGTCATCTGGCGGCATATCGCGAGAAAGACTCGCCGTAATGTGATCAACAACTCTGAATTTGACACTATTCACCAACTCATCTTCATCAATCCGCAGCTTCATGGCATTAATCTCGCTTGTCAATTCGCCCATGTCCTGCCAGACTTCTGAGAAGGCAACGTCCGTATGCTCCTCCAACTCTCTAACCCTCTCACTCGTCAGTCCCGCCAATGACCCGAATTCCTCTTCCAAGTCTTGACGCTTCCTCTCAGACGCTATCAACCGCTCGCGCAGGTCATTGATCTCCTGCTTGAGATCTCTGTTCTCATCCCTAAGCGCACACAGCTCTTCACTATGACGCGTCTGTATCATCTCAAGCTTGGCCCAGATCAGCGCGATGTCTTCGTCTCGTTCTTCACGATCATCTTTTCGCGGTCGCTTTCGGTCATAGATTGGAGCGGGAGGCGGTGGAGGTTCGGTCTCCTCGTAGGATGGCGGGGGCAATTGTGTAGGGGATGGGAGGGTGACAATCTTGCCTCCCGTGCAGCGAAACATGGTATTCAAGTCATCTTGAATGAAGAGGGATAGGCCGTCGCTGACGGCTTGCCGGATCTTTTGGAGATGAGCCTTTGAAGTTGCTGAGTTTCTGATGTAGATAGAAAACACGGTGACATTTGCAAGTTCGCGAAGAGCGTCAAGGACGGTACCCGATTGAGTCCGTAGGGGGGATAGTGGCTCTTCAGCCTCAACAGAGACGATGAGTTTGGGGTTCTGGTTTAAGCGGAAGTCGAGGAGGAGGGTACTCGAGTGGAACTTGTCGCGTACTTCATCGGGAACTGAAGGGGCTTCGATGAAGTCGAAGGAGGATATAGACGGCGGGAGGACTCTGATGATTAGGAACGTGCCAGTCTTGATGCCCTTGAGTCTGATGGGAATGTTGATGTCGAACAAGGTTTCTTGACTGTCGAAACGAGTCGTGATGGTGATGTCTCTGATCTGAGGGTCCGGGCCGACTAGAAAACGCGTCGCATCGTTCCATCGCCACGTAACAACGGCCGGCGTCGTACTGTTCACATCGAGGCTCGATAATGTCGCCATGTCCGATCCTACCGGTTAGCAACAATCCAGGAACAGCACTCACCTACGCAATCACCCCCAGAATCAGCGTTATCTGACAAGAAACTCGCCCCGTCTCCAGAACTGAGCTGCAAGCCGGAGCAAGTTCCCTTTACGGTCCGTAGAGAACCAACAGATATCCACCAAGAGAACGGTCAGCTTCTCACAAGCCGGGCAACTGTTCGAGCTCCAGAACTTGAGCTGCAAGACATCAAACAGTCCCCTCCACAGGCCCCGATTGTTCCAGCAAAGGAGGAGCGCGCGCCTCGTTTGATGGGTACAATACGGAATTTTATACGGTCTGCAGCGCGAGTTCACTTACTTTCTCTTGGACGCGTTTCGATAGGAAGGTGTGTCGGAATTGGAGGGTTCGTGGATGATAGAGAAAAATCTAAATGATTGAGAGCTTCTCAAGGAGGAAAAGGCGTTGGTTTTGAGGGGCCTCGATTGTCGAGGGTGAAGCTGTGATGATGGGTCATTGTGAGGACTCGGCGAGTGCGTGAATGCGAACAACAGGCAGATTGAGATGGTGAGGATAAATGAGGGGACGGGAAACTAGTTAATCCGCGACATATTATGGGGCTGGGTAGTATCGAGCCAATCAGTCCATCAATCGCGTGACAGATCACATGACGTGAAAAGGAAGCCGCTTTTCCTCTTCCGTGAAAGCAAGCAAACCCTCGCCTAAATTTAACGTGACCACCATTTGTCACATCTCGTTTAGGGTATATAACACGCGACTTGAATTATCGTGCTGGAGCTGAAAGCCGCCTTTAGCTCTTGGAATTAGCCTGCTTCATGCTAATAGCAGTATTTACTCTTATCAGATACATGAACATGCTAGCAAGCCATAGCGACAGAAGTAATGCATACCGACTGTTTCTCAAGACAAGACACCTAATAGCTACAGCTTCCGTAACCCACTCACTCTCGTTTTGGGATGAAATCGGCATTTATGTCAAGTTATGTCTTTATGATGTTACTCGATATAGGAACTAAGAAGCTTAATTCTTGTCCTTTATTTATTCCGCCAGAAGAACGAAAATGGTCCTTGCATCCAAGAAAATATTCAGTTGCACCATATTCTTAGACCAGTCTGGTCGTTGGCAACAGTCCAGACGTGTTTCTCTCAAATCTTCAGCGATAACTGCTGTGCCCACTACCTGCAACTTCCACTGGTCCTCCTGATCATATGCTCTAACTATGATGGCTCTTCGCGGCCACTTGAGCCAGCAAATGAGATCCCCAACGCGTATATCACTAGATGAGAGACCCAATTTCCGTGGTGCCTGATCTCGAGCAGACATTTGAAATAGACGTGAATTATTGGCAGAAGACGGTACTGCGGAGGAAGATTCCTTCTCAATCAGACCATGAGACTTGCTTTGCAATCCTCTAATCCAGTATGATGTGATACCGGTATATCGGCGGTTGTGTTGCAAAAAGCTGCTATTACTCACCTGCCATTTTATAATGCTCCTGCAGTCGAAGCATTTCTTCGACAGGCTGATATCATCAAGTTCCATGATGGCACGAATCATCGTATCGCTCTCTCTGTGGGCGTTGCCAAGATCGTTCCTATAGTTCGCTTGAACTTGTTCTATCCACATATCCACCGCTTGAAGATTTCTAACGATTTCGAGAGGACGTGGACCGACACATATGACAGACCCTAGCACCGCACCTTGAAGCGCAAATGCTTTTTCGTGGTTCGTTTCTGTGATGATTGTGTCGTCTCCAACTATCGGTGCGTAGGGTCGTAGAATTTGCTGCAAAGGGTCGCATTCCGCCCCCATGAGTAGAAACTTGACGAGGTGTCCGATGGATATAATATCCCCATTAAATAGGCTATGGCGATTCATGAATTCCATCACGTCGGTCCAAATCTCAAAAACCGACTTGTCATAATCGATAGAAAAGCCGCGAGCATCTGACGCCATTCCTACAAGGCCATATACCTTATCTTTTCTGTCTTGACAGTCTGCTTCTTTATGATCCTGTAGTAGCTGAAGCAAGGTATTCGACCCAGAATATTTCTCCTCTCGATGCCGGTCCAGCCTTATAGGACCTTTGGATCCAAAGTTGTGCATGGTGATGAACTGTGTAAACTGCTTCCATTCTACCGCCGAGTTCCCAAAGCCTACTTTGATCTTCTGAGCTTGCCCAATCTCCTGGATTATCCACACGCGATTCCAATAGCCGTCGCTGTACAACTTCTCTGCGAAGTTGCGCTCAGCAGAGTTGGTTTGTGTCGAATCTGTTGGCAGTTCCGAGTCTAGTTGTTCATTCACAGGCTTATTATGACCAAGCTTTTGCAAGTCAGGCAAAGCTGCTTCGTATTCCGCATATCTTTTCCCCAGCCATACGGCAACTGTCTGAGCTCTGAAGTAGATATGGTGCATCATGCGAACCTGTCTGTTACGCTCAGGAATGTCTTTCTGGTTAATGCATATTGCGTCAATCCAGTAATCAATGTCAGGCGCGTGTTTCCGGAGGTAGTGCAAAGCGTCCCAAAGGTTCTGCCGGACGCTGAAGCTGACGCCATTGAGGGTAATAGTCTGAACAGCTGGACCATCTCCCCACATGTATGAGAGCGCGTCAAACTTGGGCCTGTCACCGAATGTGACTTCGAACAAGGTGCCGGTGATGGGATCACCATCCTTAGCTGCTTCGATCCGCAACAGCCTCGTGCAATCTCGACTTTGGTCCAAAGGCTGATGCAGACGCCAGGATTTATCCAGGTCTTGTGAACCATTTGTACTGTCCTTTAGTTCGCGCGTGACCATAATGCTATTCTTCATTGTTAAGGAGATGAACTTGAACAATGTAAATTTGTTGCTGGAGGGCGGGGTAATTGACTCATGATGTGAGGCAGTGCATGCGGTTATTTCACCAGCGATGACATCCATGTTGTTTCAACCGTTGGACCAATCAGAAAGTAATATCGCCAACCATTAGCTGCATAAAGTATGAACTTCTTAGGAGGAAGTGGCTTGGGGGAATATCAGCTTATCACCGAGAATGAAAATATTCCAAAAAGTAAGGAATTTGGCTCGATATCAGACTATGTGAAACTAGAGCTATACACTAAAAGGTAAAGGTAATAGTAATTCAACCATCTTCTGTTCTCCGCTACTCTTGCTTACTATACTCTCTGAAATGCAACATGGACACCATTGGCATTGCCACAGCCAAGTGCAATCTCCTCAGTCCAAGGCTTTGGGTCCATCGATTGAATCGATATGAACTCTTGAGCAAAACGCATTATGACTAGCAGAGATTCAGTAATGGCATATTGTTGACCGAGGCAAATGCGTGGCCCCCCATTGAAAGGCAGGAAGAACTGATTATAGTTAGTACTATGCCAATCTCTTGCAAAGCCATACACCACATATTTAACTTACCCACGAAGGTCTAAGAGTTTCCCATCTCTCGGGACGAAATTTTTCAGCGTCTTGGCCATACAGATCTTTGCGTCGATGCATGGCGTAGACCGTGAAATTCACCATGGAGCCTTTCGGAACATGGATGGGTTGATCACCATTTGGGCCACCACCATGAGGAAGAACTGTATCCCGATATGCCATACGCCCATTACTAGGCACAGGAGGATGGAGACGTAATGCTAAATAGACGTCAGCGAGGGCCTTGAATGAAGAATAATACTAACATTCATTAATGCAGTATTTGACATATGTGAGATGACGAAGCTGCTCGTATGTTGGTTCATTTGTGTCCATACGCTTAACTTCATCTCGAATCTTGGTCCAGATATCCGGTCTACGTGCAAGGACAAAGAACAGATTTCCCAACATATTCGAGGTGGTATCTCTTGCAGCTATCAAGACGCTCAATAATTCTGCGCGTATCTTTTCCTTTGATATGCCCGAACTAGCAAGCTGCCTCAGCAGACTGTCATGTCGACTTTTGGCTTCATTCTCTTTCGAAACTTCTGCCGCCAAATCTGAAATACGAAGAGCCATAGCTTGATTGACATAATGCTCGACATAGGACCGACACACCTGATAGGCATCGTGAGCCTTGCTTCGAGAGCCTTGGAAGCGGCGGAACGGGCCCAATCTTGCCTGGTAGGCCACGTCCTTGAGAGTCAAATCAAAGGCTTTGGTAAACTCTTGACTTGCTTTGGTAGGGTTACAAAGTGTATCGGTTGACTCGCCGAAGAGGAACTCAGTGCCAGTGTCCATGGTGAAGTCAAAGAGAAGTTCCTGCAGATTGAAGGCTGTGTTGATGGGTATCTTTGACACAAGGTCTGTGACATGTCGGTTTGTCAATTCAAGGTCGGCTACTTGATCACGGGCAAAGGTTGGACGCATCAAAGCCCGCGAGTGCACCCATTCCTCCCCGTCAGAAACAAACATGCCACCGCCCGTGACGGGATTGAACAATGGAGCTCTGAAAGCAAGTCCATAATCTTTGAACTTGAGAGCAAGAACTGTCTTGATATTTTCCGGGTCAATTGTAAATATCGTCTGCTGAGAACCACGCTCAACTAGGAATGTGATACCGACAGTCTTGTAAAGGTCGTTGGCAAAGGTTTCCAACAGTCGCTTTTCTTTGAACACCCTCATCAGCTTCAAAATGAAGTCAATGCCAAAGAATGGATCCCACAATGGGAGTTGGCAAGTCACAGGAGCACAACCGTGCTTTTCGCGGAACTTGCGCCTTGCTCGCTTTGTGGTGATACGAGCTCCTATGATACGGAGAATTTGGATTGTTAAGAGACTGATAACAATTTTCCATTTGTGCGAGAGAGTTTCGTCAATTGCTTTCCATGGAACTATAGCCATGATTTTTGCTTATGATTTTTATTGTAAAATTGTTGCTGTTCTGTTCTGTGGAAGTACTAGATGAAGAGATTTGGCTCTCAAGTAGCCATACTGAAATGGAATACTCATTTTATCCAACGTTATCCCATTGTTGCGTAACAGTCGCAGTTCGGAGGAATAGCTTCCGTGTGAGTGCTACGGAAAATAAAAATATCTGGATGCATGAGATAATGCATAGTGACGCAAATGGGTTACAGTTACATTCGGTCTAATCTCTAGACTCGGCCGGACGCGGAGACAGCCCGTGGCCCGGCCAAAGGCCCGACCCGTCATCCCTGTATCTTACGTGTACCTGGACAACGAGCTTTTGAAACAAAAGGGCCTCGCTTAAAAGGTCATCCTTCTAGGCGTGGTTCTATCCGCCCAAGCATCATATCTTGTCAGCCCGCCCCTTCCCTTCATCCGTGAGCTTATCCTTCTGTTACCTGCCGTTTGTGTTGACGATGTGTTGCAATATGGTCGGCATAGCTTTACTTGGAGCCGGGATCTTTGCGAGAGAACGTATGTTGATCCCTCTCAAGCTGGTTATCAATGGCAAGGTTGCATTGCAGAGGAGCTTTTGAGTCAATGTTGCGCTGACATGCTACAGAACACTTGCCGGCTATTGAGGCCGTTGGACACCTCAATCTCAAAGCCGTTTACTCACGATCTCAGGAAGCGGCAATATCGCTTGCGAAACAAGCCCGGGATAAGGTTGACATCTACTTCGATAACCCACCCACAAGTGGAAGGTCACTCGACGATCTCCTCGCAAGGTCTGACATAGCTGCAGTGTCAGCATGTGCTACCATTCTAGTCCAGCCCCAACTTATCAGAAGAGCTCTGGGAGCCGGAAAGCATGTGCTGAGTGAGAAGCCGATAGCACAGGACACTGAAACTGCTATGGATCTTGTCCAATGGTACAATTCTCAGTCCAGTCCTCCCATATGGGCCGTTGCTGAAAATTTCCGGTTCAATGAGAGCCTGAGGTATGCCGAGATGAAGACCCGAGAAATGGGGGGAGAGCTTTTATCATTCCGCCTGAGCTACTATGGATTAGTCAAAAAGGAAAATAAATACTTCAAGACAGAATGTACGTGATAGGTACTGTGCTTAGCCTTGACCCAAATACTGATACTTTACAGGGCGCAAGGCTCCGGAATTCCAAGGCGGATTCCTTCTTGATAGCGGAATTCACTTTATTGCCAGCCTTCGCCTTCTTCTCGGTGCCATTGGGCAAGAGGCTAAGGAGGTTCTGGGCTTATCCAGTCTGCTTGAGGAGCATCTTCATCCTGTTGATACCATTCACGCTATCGTCACCACCACTGGTTCTCGACACGGAACAGTTTGCATATCCTTTGGGGTAGAACACAAATCAACTCTAGAGATCGAAATTATCAGTACTCAAGGGGTCATTGTTTGGACACCCGTGAGTGTCAAGTCAATCATCAAATCAGATTCTGGGGAGTCAATGAATGAGACAAAAGAATTCATCTACAACAATGGTGTCAAGTCAGAATTTGAGGCCTTCGGTCAAGCCATATTGGGAGGTTGCTCAGACACGCGTCAGAGGCCCTTGGAAGCCCTTAATGATCTTGCTTTTTTACAGGGTCTGTTGGAATCTGCAGGATGTAATGGCTTGATGAAGGTTGTCAATCAAAGTGAGGATCAGGTCACACATTCCTAGCAAGCTCTCTAAGGTCAGGCAGACCAACGCAAACTCACAGGTGTATAGCAAGTGTTAGTTCGTTTTAGTTATCGCACAGATACAGTCTTCTACTCTTGAACTTACAGCGAATGAGAAATTGAGCATTATTATACCAAGTGATATTGAGGGATCTCAATTACTATGCCTTATTGTGGGTCTAAACTAGGAGATTTTTAGTGATAGGCTTCTCTTGCTGCCAGCTTTCGAATGTATTATGGGCTAAATTTGATACTATTCTGGTCTCTCAGGCTTAGTAGGAGCCTTACGTGGCTGTCTTTCAACGAGGAGGACCAGTGATAGAATGGATGCGATAGAGAAGTAAAGCATTACCCTCATCTGCTCCGAGTAGGCATCTGCATATAGAACTCTTGTCCGAGATTGTGTCTCGGGGGAGAGCATTCCAATATTCTCTGAGGATAGCAGTATTCCTGCGACTTGCTCTGCTGTCAAGAACTTGACAGCTTCCCTCTTGATATGGTTAATGAGCAAAGCAGAACAGACGGCGAGCCCAATTGTGCCTCCCAACACTCTGATCTGTGTCACGGATCCCATTGTGACAGCTAGGGTTATGTCAGTCGGGAAACATCAATGGCCCAGCATGGGAATCGGAAGGTCATACCTAGATCTTTCTCAGTGACGACTAGCGGCACCATCATCAGGATTGTGCTGAGGTTGAACCCGAAACCAAGGCCCATGATAGCCTCGTAGCCATATTGGGCCGAGGCAATAGAGGTTGATGATTTTAAGGAGCTATATAGGCCAACTCCTATTGTCTGCAGTGAACCTCCGAGGAGGAGTGTGTAGAGAGGAGGCACTCTCAGCTTAGACACCAATATCCCATTGACAGCAGTCGCCAACGGAGACAGGAGAAGTAGAGGCAGTGTGCGAATACCAGCATTGATAGCTGACGTCATGTTGACTGTTTGGAATCTTTGCGGTATGTTGATAAGAGCAGCCATAAACGGGAAACCTGTAAAGAATCCGTTTCTTGACAAAAGCCGAATTAGTCGACCGAAAGCTTGGGATTGACTGACTGCAGACTTACAAAAGTAGTCCCATAACAAACCTGTTGTGCACCAGGCTCCACGGGAACATGGGCTCACGGACACCACGTTTCTTGGAAAGCAATCGCTCCCAAGCAACAAAGGCAATCCACAAGACGCCAGAGAGTACAAAGGTTGATACAATAGCACCACTACCCCACGGATAGGCCACACCACCTTGCTCGAGTGCAAAGATGATGAGGATGGAGGCAGCTAATGACACAGCCATACCCACAAAGTCAACCCGCTTCCACATTTGTTTCGATGCGAGGGAATGAAAGAATCGATCGGACTCTCCGTAAGGAAAGTTGAATGGCACCGAAAAGGCGAGAAGAACAGCCGCAAGCGCTCCTCCGGGGCCGCTGCAGGTAACGAGTCATTAGACAGTGCCTAGTTATATTGCAGGGTGCCTGGAAGAAAATGGGACTCACTTGAAGTAGAACACCCAGCGCCATGTCGTGTGATCTGTGATTGCTCCTCCAAGAATTGGGCCAAGGACACTTGAGAGGATAAAGGTTGACGACATGATGGAGATGTAGGTCGCGTACTTCTCTGGAGGCACCATGAGCGGTACCATGATTGTCGACAAAGAGTAGATGCCGGAGCCTCCCATCCCTTGAAAGGCACGGAAGACGATCCTAGGGTAAAGATTGATGATGAGAATACGCACGAGGTTGGTATCAAGAGAGGGAATTGACATACAGAGGTACCATGGAGTTAGAAGCACCACACGCCATAGAGAAGATAGTAAATATAGTGATCGCAAGCAATAGCATTAGCTTGCAGCCAAATATATCACTTAGCTTAGAATAGATAATGAGGAAACCTGGGATCTTTTAGTTCCTATACCGGCATTACACGACAGAGTAAAGTTAGATCATACCGGTGTATGTTACCAAGTAGGATGTCACGATCCAGCCAGCCATATTGAAGCCTTGAAGGGCATCAACGATTGAGACCAGAGCCGTGCTTACAATAGTAGTTTCCAATGTCGACAGCAATAGGCTCAAGCAAAGGCTACGTCGATGGCGATTAGCTATCAAGTAAGGGCAGTTAAGCAAAGGTGACCTACGCTAAGGTCAAGGCATGAAGCCTCCATCCAGTATGGTACACCTTTTGTTTTGTCGCATTGTCTGACGAACCAACCGCAACCTCGACATTCCTGTTATTGTCGCTCAAGACCGAGCCGTGGTTGTCGGATGAAGCTTCAACTTCAGTCACCGTATCGGGTAATACACGTGCATCGCCGGCAGACGCCTCGTTACTCTCGTTGTTTGTCTTGACGGGAGTCCCGGGCAGGGAGCTCTGAAGATGTTTCAATGGCAAATCTGGTGCTCCCCACATGGCGGGAAGAGAAATGGGCCAGAGTGAGTTGTAAGAGCTCAACTGGTGTTAGAAAAAGAGTGCGTAGTCTGGGGACTCAGGCTTTGCGTGGGTATCAGTAATGCAGAAAGGAAGACGGAACAAAGGAGAAAAAGAGTGGGGGATGAATTTGTGGCCAGCTTTACGAGAAGAGACAACAACAAAGGTTTCAGCCTCAGGAAACAAGAAACAGAAATTGCTAATTCCCGGGCTGCCTTCACTTGTTGGTCTGTGCGTTTCCTGTGAAATCCAGAGGGGAGGGGTGGGGTGAGGGAGTTAACAAGGGGGATAGATAAGGAGCCTGATTACCCTGTATCCGTAAATAAGGGATAGGAAAACACTATTGATTGGAGCGGTACAATGCGCTCTCAATGTCTTAGATGGACAGATTAGCATTTAGATCTTTCCTTTGGTTACTCGTTTGGTTACTTGTTTGCCTATCCGTGAGCTATTAGGCGCTAGCACTGCATTCCTGCAATGATACTTTGGATACAATTCTACAGCCGCGAGCTCTTCGTTTACCCCATCGGGATCGTCAACAGATTTGCCATTTCGGCACAAATGTCTTACTCGGTAAGACGCATGATAAGAAAATTCCGGCGAAGGGGTATCTACACACTTTCCAACCATTAACCAACTTGGACTGTTACGTCAGTATGTAGGTTAAGGTGTTTCTCACGGCGTTACAACCTTCTCTGTATTGTATCCACTAGTGGGAAGCTAAATCCGGAACTCCCCTGGACCTAGATCAGCCCGGACACAGAATGACACCCAATTAGCTGGCTGGTGAATACCAAGACACTAAGATTAAGCATATATTTAGCCTTTGTAATTTACTTGAGATAAGGAGCTGCATGAGTAAACCTAAACCTTGCCCTATCTAACAGATAAAAGTTATATGCTACAATTGCATCAGAGATAACAACACTTCAACTCTCATCGTCGATCAGCGAGAGGATTCGCTCGTGGGCAAAAAAGATGGTGTCAATCTTTCCCGACATGACAGAAAACACTCGGCCGTGACGCGAGACTCGACAGCTGCGGTCATCATAAGCCCCTAGCGGCTTGGTCTTGACGGCAAGCTGTGGTCCAATGTAACGGAACGTCTCGAGGAACGTGGGGAGGTAGTGCATAATCTGTTCCTCCATAAGCGCCCGCTTGGCTGATATGGTTGCGGGGCTAACGTCGTCCCGTGCCGCCCGAGCTTCTGCTGCAGTCTTGAATTGTCCGAGAGGCGTGTGGGGGACGCTAGACAAGGTGAATAACCCCGGCACTTCAGTGGGGTAGACGGAAGCTAGGGGACCATCGACCAAGGTCACAGCCGGAAACTCAGGAGGCCCCTCGTAGTAGAGCAACAAGGTCGCCTCGTATATCACCTGCAGGTCCAGGTCCATGTAATGCCCCCACGTTGCATCCACCACGTAGTCAAAGCTTTCACCGTCGATCAAGACGCCATCGTCCACCTCTTGGATGCTCGAAACTTTTTGCCCAAGCTCAAGGGCACCCTTGAGTGCCGCTTCAAAGTAAGCACGGGCTTTGCTCAGCAGCAAAACCCTCTCCGGCACACACATGATGCCGTCAACGTTAGTGATATGGATACCCGGAGGTGCCCCTTCGGTGAATGCTACGCCGCTCGAGGCCATGATGGCCTTGTAGGTATTGTAATCAAGCAGGGAATCTTGAGTGGGTACAGCATAGATATTGCAGGGCACAACGCGGCTGAGTTCGGGGTAATGCTCGACGAAACGTAGAAAGCCATCTCTGGACTGAAGACGTGTACCACTGTGACGGGCATAGTGGAAGCCCATATGCAGCCTGAACTGGTTGTTGCCAGATGCTTCATGTAGCAGTCGCTTATGCTGCTCGAACAATTTGACGCGAAAGCCGAGAGCGCGAAGGGATGCCGCAATGTGACAGCCATACCATCCACCACCGATGATGCCAAGACTGTGGGGGTTGACGCAGTCGTCTTTTTCTATTTTTGTGGTTCCATTGATACCATTGCCATTCCCGTTGTGAAGTTCCTTCTCGAGGTTCGGCATATTGAGTGCGTTTGCGTGTTTTGAATAGTGACTTCTAGGACAATGCTATTTGCGTCTCGCTAGACTCTAGAGGTACTGAACGAGCTTTTTGGTGTATATCAGGTACTTGTCACGATGCGCAACGATAAAGATAACAAAGGCGATTTCAATGATCTCTGCAGACTTATTGAGTTCTGATACATTTATGATTGGGATTATGAGTCCTTTTTATCTTGTCCTCGCTCATTCTCTCCGTCTTGAGTCCTTGACTTGCAAGACTTGACACAATTATGGGCTTTGTGCATTCCTAGATGACCAAGAAGTTCCCCCTGGCTCGGGAGGATGTATCCCTCTTACTGATTCTGGTGCTGGTGGAGGGTAGATAAGATTCTCAAGGATTGGAACAAGATTGCCCGCGACATATACATCTGCCTTGCAGGATACAATGGTGCGAGATGCGACTCTGTTGATAAGCAAATGCATCTTGTATTGATGGAAATATTGCCTAGGCATACTGTGTTTATCTGTTACATTGAGCTCTGCACATCTGACTTGACAATTGACTTGGATATCTGTCATCATGCCACGTAGCATCAGTATTTCAACGAGCAGACGCTTATCCTGAGCCTGGTCGCCTCTTGCAGCGTATCAAGGCGACGCTAATTACTGTTTCCATACATCTTCGAAAGTCTCTTGATTCTTGGGAAACTCAAACTCTGCATCACCTGAACATTTCAAGAACTTTAACGTGCTCAATATGCGGATACTTTGCCTCCACGGGATGGGCACCAACAGCAAGGTAGGTAATCGTCGCATCAAACTCACAAACATCCTACCATGAGAAAGTCTAACACAGATTCTAGGTGCTGGAGATGCAGACGTGTACATAACATTCCTTCACACAGTTCATCTGATTATACGGACTGACCTCATTGCAGCTGCGCTCCGACATCAACTCAGCCATTCACAATCGCACAAATACGAATATGTTGATGGTGGGGAGCCAATGCCGCCTGCTCCTGGTAAGTCATTGAGCCATTTACTTACTTACTCAAGACTCTTACACATAACATAGGCATAGAAGCTTTCATTGGTCACGATGAGAGCCTTGCCTATTACCATCCACACTCGGCAAAGAGTATCCTGACAGCCATTGGCGACTTATGGGAGTACATTGCCGAGGAAGGTCCCTTTGATGGGGTCTTGGGTTTCTCCCAGGGTGCATCACTGGCTGCTATGATTATTGCTCGTGCCCGCCACTCCAACCCACCACCTTTTCAGTTCGCCATCTTCTTCTGTGCAGGACTCCCTTACTGTGAGAAGTCTTTATCCGCGGGCGAGGTCAAATTCCTGAGGGCTGAGGACACGCAAGGTCCAGTTATACATGTGCCAACAGCTCATATCTTTGGCAAAAAAGACCCTGATGTTAGCTATAGTAAAGCAATGACTGAACTGTGCCATCCCTGGGGAAGAGTTCTTCTGGATCATGGAGCTGGCCATGAGATCCCGAGAGTACCTGTTGAGACAGTGGACGACATGGCAAGGGCGGTAGAGAAGGTTGTCGCCAAGGCAGTTATCGGTCAGTAGATATAAGTAGATTGATGGTAGAGATAAAGTACAGGAGATAAATCATAGTCGCGCCATATTAACAGCTGCTCGAGTGATCCATGCAACGAGTCCCAACAGGACAAAAAGAAAAACCGTCAAGTCGATGTTGTTGAGCTTGATCCAGGACATACGCACATCAGGTGTCTGAAGATGCATTGGGCGCAGCTCTTTGCCTCGTGGATACACGTCTCTTGGATCGGAAGCTTGCGAATGATTCGCTTTACTGTTGGTGGATACTTTGAGATCCAGAAGGGAATTCTCAAATCTACCGTCCCAATCATATAGATGCTCCTCGATTAGATTGGCAGCAAAATGCTTCTTCCGTGATCCAACCATGGCAATTCTCTGCATACGCTTGACGTTTCTTTGAAACGACTCTTTTTCAAACAAGAGTATGTTTCTGATGGCTGCTGTCAAGGAAGCTGCATCGAAAGTTTCTTTCTCAAGACGGACTGCAACGCCAGATCGTTCAAGTCTCAGTGTGGTGACCATTTGGTCACCGAATATCCCCATTGCAACCATAGGGACACCATGGAAGATGGATTCATTGACAGATGAAGGTCCAGCGTGTGTGACGAATATGGATGTAGAATCATGTTCGAGGACAGAACGCTGCGGAACCCAGGTAGCAAAGTGCCACGATTGATCCTGATTCTTGAACAGTTTATCAATAGTCAAGTGAGAGAGGTGAGACGATGGGACTCGAATGCTGGTATCAAGTCGGCCACGGCTTCTAGCACTGAGTGCCCAGACGACACCATCGATCACGCCGGAGGAAATGGCATCAGCGAGACCGTTGATGATTTTGAAGATCTTTCCGTCATCAAGAATAACATGTGTACCAAACGCAACTAGAGCGATCTTTTGATGGGTCTCAACAAAGGACTTGATGTCTCCATCGAGAGCAGGGTATGAGTCGGCCAAGATGGGACCAACAGGATGAACCAAAGGTGGAGTGTCTCGAGGCGTTTCCATGCCATAGAAGTTATTCAGAAACACAAGGTAGTCCGGCTTGGAAACTTTTGGCCGAGGCGCAACTCCCTCTTTTCGGCGCATTGCCTTGGTCCAGAAGATCCAGTGAAGAAAGAATGGCGCTGAGCGAAGCAAAAAGGTAATTTCAAACAACCGATCATAAATGCTTGCGTGCTCGCTGGTCAAACATCTCTGCTGCATACCAGGCTGACCCGGAATGTACTTCTGGGGCATCATCAACCACGGCATTTGGGGCCACATGACTGCGTGGGGGAGCCGAAACTCGTTGCAGACATCCAGCGCCGCTTCAACATGGAAGTCGGAGAAGATAAAATCAGGTTTGCTGGTGGTGGTCACCTCCTTTAGACCGCGATATGTAAAAGGCCAGAACGCATCAAATGCCATTTTGCCCTTGACAATATCCCTTTTGCCCTGGGCAGTGTTCCAGTTCCATCGCGAGAAGAGGATGTAGTGCTTTTCATCTTCTTCAGCAGAGATTGCTGGTCCAACTATGTGAACCTTTTGCACGAAAGGATAATTGTCAACCAGCTTCTCCCTGCCGCTCAGTGTTGCGAAGTCAATTGTATGACCTCTAGCGGCTAAAATGGAACATATTTCTAGGATTGGCGCTATCTGCGAGTTAACATCCTGCCTTCTTTATCAACATCAGGGTGACTTGTTTACCTGAATTGGTCGAGCCACCAACCGTCACAACAACGAGAATTTTGGCTTTGGGCAGCGACATGATGATACCTTCACTCCGGTACGCAGCTCTATAGACGAAGAGATATTCAATGGAGTTTGTGAGATTTCTTTTGGATGCAGAGAGGGGCTTGTTGAGGTACCCGGAATCCTTGAGGTTTGAAAAATGCACTTGATCGTCATGGGGAAACCGAGCCTTCAGTCACATGTCTCGACTACAAACGTCACATCGAGATGCGGAAGCATATCCCCACGAATGGGGGATGAGAATGGCTTGTGTGGGAACGCGAGGTTATCTTACTGCATCAGTGCATCGTGATCGACAACTCAAAGCTCAAACAGATAAGCGCCTAAGAATGTGATATGCGTGATATATGCAATGGCACATATCGCGTACGAACCAGCGTAGTACTGCATATTGGTCAGCATTTGTGGGCTGATTTCTCCTCGCCCTACGGTTTATTGATTACGTGGTTGCAATTGCCCTACAGCCCTACTCTTGGCGAATCTTGCCAAAGGCTGCTATAGCCATTCTATCTTGAGTCCTTGACTCACTCGAATGCCAGGATCTTTTGCCAGATGCAAGTAATGGTCAACACCACGCTTACTACCTGCTTATCTGGTCCAGGCTAAACACACAAATGGGACTTTCGCTCGAAGGCATGCATTGCATATGGGATGGCAGAATTCTAGAACCATGCTTGGAATACCTGGAAGAAATGTAAAGATACGAATATTCAACCATGGGAGCCGTGATAGTTTCTGTATTGTCACTTAATAATTTGTCAACAGGGCTATCTTGACCTCAGAAAGATCGGCCCTTCCAGGTAACGTCACGACACCATATGATAACCGATACTTCCAAATAGTAGCCAAATCAGAAGTCAGGAAACTGTCCGCGGAGAGATTTCAAACCAAATTGACAATGAATTCCCAAAGTTGCGTGAGACGGAATATCTTCACAACAGCTATTAGGCTGTTTGTCGTGCATGGAATCCATGATAACAACATTGGGGTGAGCTTCAGTACTACTCACTCTCTGACAACTCATCAACGCCACTGCACATGAATATGATAATCAGTAATCATTCAGTGAAAGCTCACCCCCACGGTGAACTGGATACCTGATTGATCCACCATGCACTATCTCGCAGAGATATTGAAGGTAGCTACGATGAGGAGTTGGTCGTGAGAGGCCTAGGAGAGACTAGAGCACTATGTCTAAGCATAAGCCTATAATAACTCTGCTACGCCTATTATTAGCCCTGTGACAAACTCCAAGTATCTCAAGCCTTTTATTGTATACCCACTCATTCAACATTACTGCATTATTGTTCCTGAATCTATCTCGAGTCAAGTTATGGAACCCATCGCTGTTATTGGCCTTGACCTCAAGTTCCCCGGCGATGCTACTGACGCCGATGGGTTCTGGGATATGCTGGTGACTGGCCGCTCAGCATGCACAGATATTCCAGACGATCGGTTCAAAGTCTCGTCATTCTATCACCCGGACCCAGAGCGCTCGGGCTCGGTTAGCATTCCTCCTTTTCTGTCATGTCATGATAAGTGCTCCGCTGATCAGCACCCCAGCTTAATGTCACCAGGGCGCATTTTCTGAAGGGGGAAATCGCTGCCTTCGATGCTCCCTTCTTCTCTATTACACCTGCCGAAGCGGGTGGCATGGATCCTCAGCAGCGTGGCCTGCTCGAGAATACCTATCGTGCTCTAGAAAACGGTATGAACCCTTCGTGTTTTGATTGCGAAGAATCTGAATCTGACCCCATTTTAGCCGGATGTCCCATGAACAAAGTCCTTGGAACAAACACTGGTGTTTTCATTGGTTGTTTTACTCGTGAATATGAAGCCATCATGTTCAAGGAGACCGAGATACAGCAGCGTTACTTTGCTACTGGTACTGGAACAACCATGCTTGCCAATCGATTGAGCTATTTCTATGACCTCCATGGACCTAGCATAAGTCTTGACACAGCGTGCTCCAGTAGCCTCAACGCCTGCCACTTAGCCTGTAACAGCCTAAGGTTGGGCGAGTGCGATATGGCATTGGCAGCTGGCTGCAACCTGTTCTACAACCCTGATACCATCATTCCACTCACAGCTCTTGGCTTTCTATCTCCTGATGGAAGATGTTACAGTTTTGATGAACGAGCCAATGGATACTCACGTGGTGAGGGGTTTGGAATGATTGTGCTCAAGAGGTTGAGTGATGCTATCCGGGATAGCGACTGTATTCGTGCCATCGTTCGAGGATCCTCAAGCAACCAGGACGGCAACTCACCTGGCATTACACAACCCACTCGACAGGCTCAAGTTGACTTGATCAACGCCGCTTATCAATCAGCTGGTCTATCCAAGACGCAGACACGTTTCTTTGAGGCCCACGGTACAGGTACCCCTGTGGGTGATCCTATTGAAGCTAGTGCTATTAGCGGTGCTTTCTCAGAGTATCGCTCCGAGCAAGAGCCAATGGTTGTCGGCGCAGTCAAGACAAACATCGGTCATCTTGAAGGCTCGGCCGGGATCGCAGGTCTCATCAAGGCTATTATGGTCCTTGAGAAAGGCATAATCCCTCCCAATATGGGCTTCCAGACCCCCAACCCCAAGATTCCTGTTCATGATTGGCACCTCAAGTTCCCTACCAAGCCTGAAGCCTGGCCTACGAAAGGACTCAGGCGAGCTTCGATCAATGCCTTTGGCTATGGTGGAAGCAATGCTCATATCATCATCGATGATGCCTATCACTATCTCCTCGAGCACGGCTTGAAAGGCAAACACCAAACCATTGAGTTCCCACCAGATGAGGGGTTGAAGTCTTCTATCAATGGAGCTAATGGTACCAATGGCCATTCTAACGGCATCAATGGCCACACCAACGGTCATCAGTCTACTTCTAGCTCGAGTGACGACGAGTACATCTTGGTGAAGCGCTTCAAAGGTCATGCTCCCCCTAGTCGCTCATTCTTCTTTTCCACCTTTGACGAAGCTGGAGCAGCTCGCATGGCACAAGCTTACAAAGAGTTTCTTGCTTCCACCAGCAAGTCAATAGTTGCTGGGTCTGAGGAAGAACAACGCTTCTTGAGTGACCTTTCTTACACCCTCATCAACCACCGCACGTCCTTCCCTTGGCGGTTCTCCATCGTCGCCGACAGCATCAAGGCTTTGACTGACAAATTGGAGGCTAGCCCTTCACCTGTCAGAGCCACTGTTGACCCTAAGCTCGGATTTGTCTTTACGGGACAAGGTGCACAGTGGTACGCCATGGGAAGAGAATTGCTCTCTGTTTATCCGACATTTAGCACGTCCATCTTTGCTGCAGACTTGTATCTGCGAGAGCTAGGATGCCCATGGTCACTTGTTGGTGAATTACTCCAGAACCAAGACAAGTCACGCATCGATGATCCTGCACTGAGTCAACCAATCTGCACAGCCTTGCAAGTGGCTCTTGTTGACCTCCTGGCCAGCTGGAGTATTAAGCCTGCTGCGGTGGTCGGCCATTCATCGGGCGAGATTGGTGCTGCCTATGCCACAGGTGCCATCTCGCAGGAGTCGGCCTGGAGGCTGGCCTTCTACCGCGGTGCTCTGTCCTCTCGACTGGCCAAATCCCCCGACCATACCAACGGTGCCATGCTTTCAGTGGCTATGAGTTCATCAGATGCCACGACATATCTCGAGGAACATGTCGGCAGCGCCGCCGGTAGAGACATCGTTGTGGCCTGTATCAACAGCCCGAGGAATGTGACTCTCAGCGGCAGTGCGGCATATATCGACAAGATCAAAGCTGCTGCAGACTCTGATGGTATCTTTGCGCGCAAGCTCAAGGTTGATAACGGCTACCATTCACCTCTGATGGCTACAATTGCCGACGAATACAGGAGCGCGATTGGTGATCTCGAGGCCGGAACCAACATATCCCCAGGCCAAGTTGCCCCAGTCTTTTACTCGTCCCTCGGAGGAACAGTAAGCTCTGTCTCTGCTCTTCAGAACCCTGATCACTGGGTTGACAACCTGATTTCGCCGGTCCAATTCTCCAAAGCCTTCTCGCTCATGTGCTCCAATGCCAGTTCCAGCACGCCAGTCAAGAAGCTTGGATCCTCGGCTAAAGCAACAGTCAAGCCTCCAAAGATCACTCAAGTACTTGAGATTGGCCCTCATGCGGCCTTGCGTGGCCCCATTCGTGAGATCATGGAGCTGATGCCAGAAGTGAGTGGTATTGGTTATGAATCAGTGCTACGTCGCGGTGCTTCTGCCGTTGACACTGCTTTGGGCGCCGCCAACTGGCTTTGGTGCCGTGGGTACGAGGTGGACATGTCTGATGCCAGTATAGCAAAGGACAGTTCCCTTGTTATCAACGCACCAGGATACCCCTTTAACCACTCCAACATTTATTGGAACGAGAGTCGTATCAGCAAAGGATATCGCTTCCGTCCTGCTATGAGACATGAACTATTTGGTGCGCCAGTGCCAGATTGGGACCCTGCAAATGCTGTGTGGCGGAACTATATGCGTCTTTCAGAGAACCCTTGGGTGAAGCATCATCGAATCACGGGTGCTACTATCTATCCCGCTGCTGGAATGCTTGTCATGGCCATAGAGGCTAGTCGACAGATGGCAGACATATCTCGTGTAGTCAAGGGCTTCCGCATTCTTGACGCTCGATTTAATGTTGCTCTTCGTGTTCCAGCGACACAAAATGGTCTGGAGACGCACTTTTATATGCAGCCCTCACGTGATCATCCCGACACTGTATCGAGGACTGTCCGCAAGTTCTCCCTCAGCAGTTACGAGGGCGGCGAGTGGCGTGAGCATTGCCATGGCCTGGTCGTCACTGAGTACGAGCAACCTTATACTGTCGTGGACGATGGACGAGAGGACTTTGAGTTCCAAGAAGCATGCAGAAACAGACTCGCGAGCGTGGAGAATGCTTCAAAGGTTGAGACCTCTTTCCGACAGCTCTATGAGCATCTGTCGACCGTTGGTCTTGACTTTGGCGCTACTTTCCAGACCCTCCGTGACATTCGCTGCGGCGATATTGGAGAAGCTGTGGCGACAGTGGAGAGGCAAGATCTCGAGAGCTTGATGCCTTTAGGCTATCTTCAAGACCACTTGATCCATCCTACTGTGCTCGATGGTATCCTCCAGAGTATCATTGTCAGTCTGACAAAAGGTGGTCGAGAGATTGACCAAGTCATGGTTCCCTCCGAGATCGGCGACCTCTGGGTATCTGCTGACCCCTCAACATCCAAGTTTGATGCTGTTCGAGTCTCTTGCTCAGGCAAGTTCCTTGGTATTAGACAGGCTGAGGCGCGCATCGTTGGTATGGATGTTGATACCGGCAAGGCCGTCTGTACCGTGGACAACTTTGTCATCACTACCGTGGCACGAAGCGAAGGCTCCTCCTCGTCTGACGCGGCAAGAAGACTATGCTTCAACCTTGATTATAAGGTAGACCCAGTTCTTCTGGATCAAGAGACCGCAGACAAGACACTCCAGCCTGATGCAAAATGTGGTGCTACACCTCAGCAGGCCCAGTTGATTCAGGAGGTGGAGATGATGTGTTTCTTGTACATCAAACGCTTCTGGGACAGGATCTATGATGAGAACCGCGACGCCAAGTCAGTTCCTTATCACAAGAAGTATATCGCCTGGATCAAACACCAACTGGAGAAGTATGACGCTGGCCTTATCCCACATGCCATGCCTGAATGGCGTGAACGAGCGGCCGATGATGAGTACATCAGCCAAATGGAGACCAAGCTTCTCACAGAGGGCTCAGCTGAAGGGAAACTAGTCGTCAATGTGGGACGAGAACTCCCTAACATCCTGGCTGGCAAGACTGATGCCTTGGAACTCCTCTTCAAAGACAAGCTGGTAGAGAACGTTTATCGTTCTGGAGTTGGAGCCGAGATTGGTTACGACCGCATGGTGGCTTACATCGATGCTCTGGCGCATAAGAACCCAGCTCTTCGTGTTCTTGAGGTTGGTGCTGGAACAGGTGGCGCCACAAGACCCATTCTCAAGTGCCTCACGACACAAGGTAATGGCGAGACTGGCACGCCACGGTTCAGCCACTATGCGTTTACAGATATCTCGATCGGCTTCTTCGAGAACGCTCGAGAAATGTTCAAGGATAGTGCTGCACGTATGAGCTTCCGCGCCCTCAATATCGAGGACGATTTGGAGCAACAAGGGTTCTCGGGGCCCGGAGAACAGTACGATGTCATCTGCGCTGCCAATGTCATCCATGCAACCAAGAACCTTGAGGCGACCTTATCCAACGCGAGGAAGTTGCTCAAGCCTGGAGGCAAACTCATTTTGTATGAAATGACCAACACTGGCATGATACGGACCGGCTTTGCTTTTGGACTACTACCAGGTTGGTGGTTATCCGTTGAAGACTTCCGTCAATTCACACCGCTGGCGGCTCCAAATGACTGGTCCAGATCTCTCAAGGCCAGTGGGTTCAGCGGTATCGATCTGCACATCTATGACTTTCCAGACCACAGGCATCAGATGGTCAGCGTCCTCATCTGCACAGCTCTTGGTGATGGAACTCAGGAGAATGCACCAGCCACTTCCTACTCCTCATCACCTATCAAGATCATTACTTGTGGTACGGGGTCCAACTCAACCACGCAAGAGAGACTTGGTACCGCTCTTGAGAATCAAGCGACCAGCCTCAGTACTAGTACCGATATTGTCAACTTGCACGAAGCTGTGGCAGATCTTAAGGAGCTCCAACAAACTCGTTGCATCTTCCTGGGAGACATCGAGTCCGACTTCCTGGAACACGTTCATGATGATGACTATGAAGCTTTCCAGAAGCTGATTAGTTCCACTAAGACGTTGCTTTGGGTCAACCAGGGAGGCGGCCCGTCGCCCAAGAACCCTGGCGCTGACATGGTAACTGGTTTCGCTCGGTGCATGCGTGCTGAGAACCCCGGACTAAACTTTGTTACTTTATCCGTCGACGAACTGGAATCCTTGGATAAGGCTAGCTCCATTATCTTGAAAATCCTCAGTTCAAGCGGTGGAAATGAGAACACCTTCTTCGAGAAAGACGGCGCTGTTTATATTCCACGCATCACCGAGGCCAACACGGTCAATCATCTCATCGCTGCCAAAACCAAGGGCGAGCCAGCCAGGTCAGAGACATGGCAGGATGCTAGCAAAGACAGAGCTTTGACGCTACAGTGCGCTGTGCCTGGTCTTCTCGATAGCCTTCAGTTCCAAGATGACGAGCTATATGAGAAGCCTCTCGGACCTTACGATGTTGAGGTACGCGTTCATGCTACCGGCCTCAATCTCCTTGATGTCATGATAGCTCTCGGTCAGGTCATTGGTGAAGCCTTTGGACAAGAGTGCGCTGGTGTAGTGACTCGTGTCGGAACAGAAGTTGATCGCGTCTCTGTCGGCGATCGTGTCTGTGGTCTCCTCAGGGGAACCTTTAAGACTTTTGCAAGGGGTTCTCAATGGCAATTCGCCAAGATTCCCTCAACTGTCGATTATGAGGTTGCCGCAGCTGTACCAGTTGTTTACACCACCGCATACTATGGACTTCATGATCTAGCGCGCCTCCAAGCAGGAGAGAGCATTCTGATTCACTGGGGTGCTGGCGGTGTCGGGCAGGCTGCTATTCAACTTGCCAAGGCGGTTGGAGCTGAAGTGTTTGTCACTGTGGGCTCTATTGAGAAGCGAGACTTTGTGCACGAGCACTACGGCATTCCTCTACATCACGTACTGTCAAGTCGCGACTTGAGCTTTGTACACGGTATCAAGAGATTGACTGATGGACGCGGTGTCGATGTTATCCTCAATTCCACAGCCGGACAGACCCTGCGTGCTAGCTGGGACTGTATTGCACCATACGGGCGATTTATCGAAATTGGCAAGGTCGATATCTTTGCCAACGCGGGTCTCCCAATGGGACCGTTCAAGAAGAGCGTTACCTTTTCCTTCTTCGACATTGGTCTCATATCACTTGAAAGAGGTCGACTGTTCTCCCGTGTCCTTCAAGATGTCGTTGATCTGCTTGCCAAAGGATCCATCACCCCACCGCAGCCACTTCATGTTTACAGCTACTCCGAGATCCAAGATGCCTTCAGAATCATGCAATCAGGATCCCACATGGGCAAGCTTGTCTTAAAGGCTATATATGATGATGTTGTTCTGGTAAGTTATGAACAGCTCAAAGAAAATATCAACACTAACACATTCAAGGTCGAACCCAGTCGAAAGCCGACGTATCGCTTTGATCCTGAAGCAACATACCTTCTTTCGGGAGGTCTCGGCGGTCTTGGACGTAGCGCGGCACGTTGGATGACATCTCGTGGAGCTAAAAATCTCATTCTTCTCTCTCGGTCTGGAACCACGCGACCTGCAGCTCAAGAACTCATAAAGGAGCTCGAAGAAGCTGGTGTGGCAGCGGCAGCACCCCAATGCGATGTATCTGATCGTGCTGCTCTTGAGAGGGTTCTCAGTGATTGCGCCAAAACTATGCCGCCTATCAAGGGCTGCATCCAAGGCTCCATGGTCCTCAAGGACAGCATATTCTCCAACATGTCTCAACAAGACTACTACACTGCCGTACGCCCCAAGGTGGTTGCATCACGAAACTTACATGAATTGCTTCCCCAGAACCTGGATTTCTTCATCCTCCTCTCCTCGGCTTCTGGCGTGGTAGGCAACCGTGGCCAATCCAACTACTGTGTGGGCAACACGTACCAAGATTCCTTAGCCCGCCACAGGGTTGCTCTGGGGCTTCCAGGTGTAGCTGTCGACCTGGGAATGATCCTTTCTGTCGGCTTCGCTGCCGAGAATCAAGAGAGTATGGCTAATCTTCGTCAAGAAGGTTTCAATGCCATGCGAGAAGACGAGTTCCTTGCCCTGCTCGACATGCTATGCGACCCGAATGGGAAGTACTCTACCAATGCCAACCGAGAGTCCCAGGCTTCCTCATTTGCTCAAATCGCAGTTGGTCTTGAGGCTCCAGCCACTCTTCGTATCAAGGGCATTCCAGAGCCTGCTTGGATGACTGATCCCTTATTCAAGCATCTATACCAGATCCGAGGCGAGGGTGATCATGAGGGTGAAGGGGATGGTGAAGGTTCAGCCACGTCTTGTTCAACGCTACTTCCAGCGGCGGCATCGTTAGCTGACGCAGCCAAGATTGTTAGCGCGGCTATTGTCCAGAAGCTTTGCAAAGCTCTGTCTTCAAGTGAGCGAGATATCGACGTGTCAAAGCCCCTTCACAGTTATGGAGTTGATTCCCTTGTTGCAGTTGAGTTGCGCGCCTGGTTCATGAAGGAGGTTGGCTCTGATGTTGCTGTATTTGACATCATGAGTGGGCAGAGCTTGGAGGAGCTGGCTGAACTGGCGGCAAAGAGGAGTTCATTTGCCAATTTTGATGACGAGAAAGAGGCCGATTGAGTATGATTGCCTTTCAAATCGTCAAATTGTTTCATTTTATCATTTTAGCTGTTGTGCTTGGGATGAGGGAATTATGTTTGGGCTGGTTGCAGCTATTCCATGCCTGCGCATAGGCTGGTTGTTGTCACCGAGGACTGCTAATTGAGTTTTGAGAACGTGAGAGAGTATTCCATAATAAACTAATATCTGAATTCTTGTAACAACCTCTATAGTATCAATTGATTAGGCTTGAATGAATACACTGGAGTTGGGTTCAAAACATTAGGCACTTCAGGGACAAGCATCCCTGTTTGGGTCTATCCTGAACCAAAAGTCAAAGTGGTTCTGTTCGCTCCCGAAGCTACAACCACCGAACTCCGTGGTGAATGCTTCACTGCATTGCTCGTAGGTGATCTCCTTCTCCGCTTGGCCGTCGCGGACTTCAATAGCCCAATCGATATGGTTATATCCACCCTCGGGAGGCTCCACACAGTTTGGATTGCAACCAAGGAGACAAGTCCACCGATATTTCTCGTCAAGTGCACCGCACAAATCATCATTGCAACTGGAATAGCAGTCCGGATTGGGCACCATGTTTCTGTCCCAGTTGGTGCACAGCCAGAAAGGCACAGAAGGTCTGATGACTTTGCCGGCTGCCAGGCTGCAGGTTGTATGAATGTCGTTTTTGACCTCTTCCGTCCGGTCACTACTTCTAGGGTCGCCGTGGAGCCCATTGAAGCCCAAACCTCCCGTGTAGCAACCCAAGGCCTTGGCAGACTGGATATAGGCGATAATGACTGCCAGAGAGGTCGGCATGATGTTGGCAAAGGACGGCATGTTGAATAATGACAAGACTGTATCGTGATAGGGGCGCGAGGTTTGTAATTGAACGTATAAATAAGCGGGTTTGAGAACAGAGGTTCAAGCCTTCCATACAATCAACCATGGCACCTTGTATACCTAGTACCATTTTCAATGCATTTTGCCCCTCTCGCAACTGCTATATATCGGATATCCGTGTCCAATGGACATATGTAGCGACATGGTACTCAATCCTGAATTTCTAAGCGTAGCATTGACAGTCCATTGCCATTTGTATATTCTGACCCTTTGAGTTGTCTATCGGTCAGATTACCAATGAGATCCCATGGATCTATAGGAATTCTAGGATGCTGCTACATTAGTAGAACAGTGTGAAATTAATAGAGGAAGGTCTGACGTGAGGTAAGGTAACATTCATGTCTAATTATGCTTCATCCTCTTTTTTAATTTCTCGCCTTGATCGCCATGTCCGTTGGATACGGAACAGACTGAGGGCCAACGGATCCCATCGCCGTGCTACCTTTATAGCTAAAATACATCAAGACAAATGGCCTGTTCAGGACACCGTCGTAAGGTAGATTAGACTTCGGTGCTTGCCGGAAAGGAAAACAGAAACTGGTGCGTAACCTGATAGTAGCTGCTTTCTCGAAGCTCATGCTCTCCGGTTCACGCATCAAGGTCACACCTTTGGCAACAATGTATTCCACAAAGGCGCCACCCACTGGCCTCTGAAGCAGCCACTGGGCCATCGCCAGCGTGAAAACACTTCTGTCATGGTAGACCCTCTTCCAATTGCGGTGGTGCAAAAGGCGGCATGCTTCCAATCCCTTGGATTGAGCGGAAATGAGACAGGACGGGCGAGAAGACAGTTCGGTTGCAATTTAGGTTGAAATCCGTTTATGACTAGGCCCGGGTTGCTACTCGCTTGTTTATTAGTAATCTCCGGCGGCTTTGTGAATACCTCGTCGGGGCTGACGTAGTTTATGGTCTGCACACTACACTAAACGTCTGATTGTCAGTCTAGTGGACTTACTCATGTTAGAGTGTTGCATTTCAGAACTATGCCACCTCCACCCGGAGGCCGAGGGGATGCGAAGGCCGAGTACCAAGATTCAGAATAAAGAGATTTAACTTCTCTGTCCCGTAGTTGTATTATGGTACTGATGGCGGTTCCTTTCGTGCTGCAACTAGCGGAGATGAGACCGCCTTGGAACAATGGGTTATCAAATGTATCCCAAACTCGACAGGGCGTGAAATCAATCATTGCAGGGTCTTCGCCTTGAGCTGAGTGTTGATTTGCATGTGACCGACGTCATCGTCATCTCCGGCCTTTCCCTCTACTCATGTATCCCGAGGAACATTGCGGCCGGACCCTACGGTGATTATGATAAAGTTGACAAGCATTCATATTGATGGAGCTCGAAGAACAACAGCTATTAAAACATCCCGCTCAGATCTCGGATCACACGGTGTATCAAGACTTGGTTAATGTGCCGTTGAACCCAAAAATAGACCAATGGGAGAATTGGTAGATCTGGGGCTTGAAGGTCCTGAACTAGGTAGTTTGCAGCGCCGCAATTTTCAATTGATCCAATGTACCTTTGTCAGTTCGCTAGAGGTTAATTCTTTTATCCAAAGATTGCCGTAGCAATATGCCGTGTGGTATAGTACAGATAAATGCTTGTCAATGCAGGTGAGCACAGGTGAGACAATAAGCTTTCATATTCAAGATTGATCGTCTGCATGATGACAAATGTTGTATAGATCGGACTCGATAACCACCGATTCCCGGATTTTACCAGTTCTGATAACAAGTCCTCGTGGATTTATCAAGAAGTGGCCCCACTTCCGAGCACAGATTCGCAGGTTAAGACACTTGGGATTTAACTTTCCGCGGACTCGAACTCCATGGAGAGTGGGAGACCATCTGACATCCGCACTGCCCAATTGTTACTGAACGATGTACTACGTGCTGTAGCCAATATTGTAACTTCGAGTGCTGGTACTTAGATATCTAGGACATTGGACCTTGCAAGGATGGTTTTTGAGTTTTATTGATAGTCATATTATATCCCTTTAACTGTCCACTGTGTTGCTTACTCTGCGCTTCCTACCTCGCATCCACAACACAGCAATTACCTGGCGGGTATCACGCGTAACACTCACTTTATTAAACAAAGAGTAGAGGCCTGCGACTCAAAAGTGTGAGCCAGCATATCCAAATTCAGCGACAACTTTCTAACTCTACAAGTCCACGCTCGAAGCAACAATGGCAGAGTCCGACGAGAAGCCTCGGCCCGACGACGCCGAAGGCACGAAGACGAAAGCGCTCTCACACTGGCGGCTAGTCATCGATCAGGCCGGCGTCACGCCCGAGGTCCTTGCCTACAACTATCAAGGGTCCGGTACCGAACAAGACCCTTTTGTGGTCCAATGGATCCCAAATGACCCAAGAAATCCCCAGCAATGGAAAGACTCTAAGAAGTGGTATATAACATTGGCCGTTTCGTTTGCCACATTGGCTATCAGTCTGATATCATCGGCATATACAGGAGGCATAAAACAGATCATCCGAGACTTCCATCTCAGCCAGGAGGTAGCAACTTTGGGCGTCTCTCTATTTGTCCTTGGTTTTGCTCTCGGGCCTTTGCTGTGGGCACCACTTAGCGAGATCTTTGGCCGCCAGCTGCTGTTCATTGGAACCTACGCTGGCCTTACCATCTTCAATGCAGCCTGTGCTGGTGCTCCCAATGGGGCTTCATTACTTGTCTTTCGGTTTCTAGCTGGTTCCTTTGGCTCTTCTCCCTTAACAAATGCTGGCGGAGCTGTAGCCGATATGTTTCCATCCCATCAGCGAGGTTTGGCGATGACGCTCTTTGTGGCTGGGCCATCGCTTGGTCCGGTGTTGGGCCCGATATGTGGTGGATTCCTTGGTGAGAATGCTAGCTGGCGTTGGGTGATGGGATTCCTTGCCATCTTCGCTGGGGTTACGTGGATCGGAGGAACCATCCTTATCCCAGAAACCTATGCCCCGACTTTGCTTAAGCGCCGGGCTGCCAAGCTGTCTAGCATGACCGGAAAAGTGTATACCAGCAACATTGAGTTGAAACAGGGCAAGGTTTCGTTGCGCAGTGCTATTAGCACCTCCTTACTGCGGCCGTGGATTCTACTCTTCAAGGAACCCATCGTTCTCCTGTTATCGATCTATATGGCGATTGTCTACGGTACCCTCTACTTATTCTTCGCCGCGTTTCCAGTCGTTTTTGAGAGAGCTCGGGGTTGGAGTCAGGGTATGGAAGGTTTAGCATTTCTGGCCATAGCTGTGGGCATGGTGATTGCTCTGATTTATACCATCCCTGACAACAAGCGTTATGTTCTTCTCGATCAAAAGCACAACGGATTTGCACCACCAGAAGCCCGGCTCCGACCAGCAATAGTTGGCTCCTTTGCTATTCCAGTGGGGTTGTTTTGGTTCGCTTGGACTAATTCCCCATCCATTCATTGGATCGTCTGCATCATGGCTGGTGCTCCTTTTGGCTTTGGTCTAATTCTAATGTTTCTAAGCATTATGAATTATCTGGTCGATGCATATACAATCTTTGCTGCTTCGGTTCTTGCTGCCAATTCCGTCCTACGCTCCTTGTTTGGCGCGGCCTTTCCGCTCTTTACAGTACAGATGTATGATAACTTGGGCCTGCATTGGGCATCAAGCATCCCAGCATTCCTGGCATTGGTCTGCGTTCCGTTTCCCTACCTGTTCTACATATATGGAGCGCGCATCCGGACTCATTGCAAATTTGCAGCTGAATCGGACGCGTTTATGCAAAGTTTAAAGCAGGCCCAGGATCACCAGCAACGGGACCAAGAGGACCAAGATAATACTACCGAGGACGAGCTTACAGTTATTGATGAAGGAGTGATCAGTTCAAGTCAGAGACGAGCATCTTCAGTCCATGGTCCATCTTCACTATATGACGGCAATCCCTATGATATTGATCGTGTTCACACTAGAAATTCATTCTCTTAGCCTTTTAGGAAACCCAACTTAGCTCAGCTTTAATTAGACTTCAGCACTAGAACCCACGTACTTAATATTTAATTCGGTTCCCTCTTATAAATACCTATAACTTGTTTAGATCCATCTCGCCGAGATATCTAACTGGCTTACTGAATGAAGTTGGGAATTTACGACCTAAGTTCAGTATCAACAGTGGGTGCGCAAAAGTTCTGACAATTTAACTATTTTACACTAAAAGTTACCTATTTTAAGCTTTAATTTAAAATACTTAAAAAATAGATATAATTTAACTAAAATAGATATTATATATTATTTTATAAGCTATTTAAGCTATATATTTTATTTCTTATTTTTATATATAATTTTAAAAGATATAGCCTTTTAAAGTTAAAAAGGTTAAAAAATGTTAAAAAAATCAGCAATTTTACAGAAAAAACCTAAATAAAATAACTTTTATACTATTTGAT